>NC_064627.1:940472436-940775467 GCF_023864275.1 Schistocerca cancellata
TTTGTGTTACTCTTCTAAGCTAGTTTTTCTTGTTTCCTGCATTGCCTTATATTAGTTGTAATATTGCACTTGCTTTGCTAATTTATGCTGCTTGCTTTGCCATTTCTGTATTTTGTCATTGATGTTTGTGTTAATTATTTTTTTTTTGCTGCATTGCCTCGTCCCTTGGTATATATATCTGAGCTCAGTAGATTTAAGTTAGCTTAAGAGGGGGTAGACTATATAAGAAACTGACTATGGAGAATAGGTAAAGAATGCATTGCGAAGAAAGATTTGGGCCCCAATGAGTATTGTACAATCAGAAATAATTATTTTAAAAGAAATATGAATAGAATACAGGAACGAGGTATAGGTAGGATTTTCTTGGAAATAAATGATGAGGTAAGCAATGTGTGAACATATAAATACAGAAAGCATGCTTAGATAGAATTTTTTGGTGGAAACAAAGGTTGAAATAAGATGAAAGATGTACGGAATGAAGTTGTGGGGTGGACTGCAGTACCAAATGTTACATTGAAAACGAACCCTGTCCTTTCCTTTTGGTGTTATCGCACTATGTGTTTGTGTACCCTTGTGTATTAGTGTTTTCCTGTCTTTATGTGTTTAGCTGATGAGAGCTATGTTGTAGAATTTTTCTAATACTCTGTTATTTTCTTTGTAAAGATGCTTAGACTTTATTTATTCTGTTTTGTTTTAATGCTCATGTGTGAAGTTGAATTTTTAAAAGTGATTCTGATCTTTTATGTATGTACTCATGTCATCATTCCTGTAACACTGATGTATATGTTTATTTCTATTGTTTTGTAAAGCCTGCACTACAAATATTATCTGTATTGTTATGTTTTTAATGATGTATTTTGTATCTTTGTAATTGTATTCTTATGTTATATAATTGTAATTGACACCAGTTACTCAAATTAAGTAACTTGTAAGCATTCATTTCACTGCACACATTTCTGTTGGTCATAGTATATGGACAATATGTGAGAAGTAGGGACTGTTAGTGTTTGCACGTGTGTTAATAATTCAGCAAGGGACTGGATAACAGCATTGCTGGTTCTAAGGACAATTCCCAAAAACTTTGTGAATGCACAAGTGGTGGTTATGGACTTGCTCTATTATCCGCAAGACTCTTCAATGGTGATTGTGCACCTGCACAGTCACAACAGATGGCTGCTGGCCATCTCTACAAGGACTACAGTGGGTCTGCATCTCTGGTGGCCCATCAATACCATACTCTCTACCAGGACTGCAGTGGGTCTGCTCAGTGATGACCTACCTACCAATATTCGTCAGAACTTCGAATGACTCTGCTGTGGGTTTGTTCCATTGTGGCCCATTACCTGTCAGCATTTCAAGAGTCAGCACTGTCTTTCCGTTGGAAGGACAACACTACTTCTTCAAGACTGCATGGAAATCCACTACTTCTATGTGCCATTTCTTTTACTAATGAGACTTTGTGAAAAACAAAAACTGTAATTACTATTATGATGAACAATCTGGACTGTCTTTATGGACTGTGAGAAAATTTTAGCTGTTGACCAACATTGTATAAATAAGTGTGTGCATTTTATGTTTTTGTTACTGTAACTGTGAAAAATTTTTGTCAAATCTGTATTGGCCAGTGCCCAACACCATTTGTAAAAATTTTTGTGGGGAGCATGGGGGCTATGTAAGTAGGCTGTTTATGTTTTCTTTATGTAAGTTTGATGTTTATGTTTTCTTATTGGCAACGTTACGTAGCGCTCTATATGAAAATCACTGGCTGTGCTGTGTGCAGTCTGTGGCTAGTTTGCATTGTTGTCTGCCATTGTTGTCATGAACTGCTATAGCTGGATGTGAACAGCAGATAGCGTTGGGCAGTTGGAGGTGAGCCGCCAGCAGTGGTGGACGTGGGGAGAGAGATGGCGGAGTTTTGATAATCTGTAAGACTGAATGTCAATTATGAATATTAAGGTAAATACATTGTTTGTTCTCTATTAATATCTTTCATTTGCTAACTATCCCTATCAGTAGTTAGTACCTTCAGTGGTTTGAATCTTTTATTTAGCTGGCAGTAGTGGCGCTCGCTGTTTTGCAGTAGCTTGAGTAGCGAAGATTTTTGTGAGGTAAGTGATTTGTAAAAGGTATAGGTTAAAGTTAGTCAGGGCCATTGTTTTGTAGGGGTTATTGAAAGTCAGATTGCGTTGCGCTAAATAATATTGTGTGTCAGGTTAAGCACAGGCTTGTATAATTGTTCTAAGGGGACGTTTCAATGTTAACACAAGCACCGAAGTCAACATTACCTTCCTTCAATTGGGTCAACTGGCGGTGAATCGAGGAAGTACAGTACATACTGACAAAACCAAAATGAGCTCTAACATGGAAATTAAGCGTTTCCGGACACATGTCCACATAACATCTTTTCTTTATTTGTGTGTGAGGAATGTTTCCTGAAAGTTTGGCCGTACCTTTTCGTAACACTCTATATTTCGTTAGGAGCCCATGCGTTCGATAGGCAATCATTCTTGGAAATTACAAATTTTGTATAGGGGTAACGGAGAACCAAAACACCATAGATCGCAAACACATTATTAATAGTTCCATGGATATGACTCACTATAACATAAATATCTTTGAGGAAACAACTAGCCGTCAAACTTGAATTCCACAACTATCAGATAATAATAAACGTATTATAATAAATGTGCACCAAGCAAATAACTGAACTTTAAAACGTTGCTGAAAAAATATTACATCCAGCAACTACAGAAAGCAATAATGGTTTATTGAAAGTGGGCATATGCCCATCTACAAGTCAGGGCGTCAGTGCAACATCAAACGTAAAAAGATCTTTACAAGTTACATATTAAGTAAATTACAAATAAATACGATTGTTTTGAGATGTATTGATGATGGCAATGACACTGAAATAAACTTACATACTAAAATCAAACATCAAGCAGCGTACTGTCTTCTGTGGCAGTGATATTTTTCATTTCTGGTGCAAAGTGATATCAAAAGTGCGCGAGAGGTTTTTTCTGGTCATGTGTTGTTTTTTTATCTTTGCCGTAAGACTATAGAGTCTCCTAGTTCTTGTTACTTCTTTGTTGTTATTTTAGTATCTTCTCATCTCATTGTGAGTTTTTGCGGATAAATATTTTTTCGTTAACACATTATACCGGACGGCTGTGCAATTATTTGTTGTAGGCAAGTCGCCTACATAATTGATGACCTCCAATTAAGGAACTTTAAACCTTTCGTTAGCTACGTCGAACATTAACTGCAAAAGCAATGAACGACGACGGCAAACGATACGGTTCGATAACGGAAGAAATTCATAGGCTTCAGAATCAGACAGAAACTTTACAGTTGCATACTTCGAAAGAGACGGCAAACGATACGATTCGATAACGTAAGAAATTCATAGGCTTCAGAATGAGATAGAAACTTTACAGTTGCTTATTTCGAAAGATATGAACTTCAAGCATATACCGGACCAAAGGAATGACGTTGGTTCAACAACCATGGCACACACCAGCAAGGCAACATCATCGGAAACTGGGAGTACTGCAGCACAACCAGAGCAAGTAACAGCAATGGAACTACCCGCTGGTTTCAACGCTTCACCAACTCAACGGTTGCAATTACGAACGCCCCCATTCATGCCTTCTCAGCCACACACATGGTTCGGGGTAATGGAAAATATATTTCTACAACAAAGAGTAGTCAGTGATCACGGGAAGTTCACCTTGGTGATAAGTAATTTGGACCATCAGACCTCGGCTTTGATATCTGACATTATAGTGAACCCGCCTACAGAAGGAGCATACTGTAGACTGAAAGAAGAATTAATTTCTCGGTATGTGAAGTCAGTCGACATCAGAGTCAAAGAAGTACTGTACCAAGAGAAACTGGGAGATAGGACCCCGTCAGAATACTGGCGTCATTTACGCAGCCTGGTAGATAGTTCGACAGTCTCTGATAGACTGTTACTCCACGTATGGCAACAACAGCTACCAACGCAAGTAAGAACTACACTAGCTATATACGACGAAAGATCAGTTGACAAACTGCTGCTCGCTGCAGACAGAACCTACGAGACGCACGAGCCTACTGCAACAGTCGCAATGACGTCGACAGATGCCACGTACGATAACTACCATTACCAGCAAGACCAAACTGACGATATAACAGTACACTGTGCCGCGGTCGCAACGCGACAAACAACAAAAAGTTGAAAGGAAATTAGAGATTTAAAAACTGCAATAGAGGATTTGCGAACGCAGCTACGCACGCTACAGCGACCACAAGTTATCTTTAAGCGCAAGAGAGACCGGGCTGGGCGTGAAACACCAAGTCAACAAGAGGACGAGCGTAAGGTGTGTTGGTACCATAAACGTTTTGGGAGAGATGCTACAAGATGTACATCACCGTGTGCCTACTCAAACAATCAAGGTACGTACAGAAACAGTGCAGTGTTTTCATGTCAGCGACAGCAATCGTCAATACATATGCCTCCTGCTTCGAAAAGATTGTGTGTATCAAACGTACTTACGGGTACAAGGTTTTTGGTGGATACCGGGTCAGACATTAGTTCGCTTCCTGTCAGCCATGCGCCACACAACGAAAAAGGCGTACAGCCACATTTGAAGGCAGTGAATAACTCGGTGATTAACACGTACGGATGTAAAGTGTGAAAGATTGATGTGGGTTTTTCCAAACAGTTTACCTGGTCTTTTGTGATAGCTGGTCTATCAGAACATATTTTGGGCGCTGATTTTCTGGCACATTTCGAGTTGGCGGTCGACTTACAAGGAAAACGTTTATTAAATCTGACAGACAACAGTGCAATATCAAGCACTAAAGGGCATACAACTTGTGAGAAGCTACAGGCGATTGGCAACTCTGTAGCCGAAGAGCTACATGACGAAGAGGAGAATCGGAGATGTTCTGACAGACAGACAAAAGAAGTTAAACACAGTACGGTTCACTACATTCGTACCACGCCAGGACAACCAGTTTCACGACGAGCACGTAGAATCGCACCAGAGAGATTGACAGAAACAAAGACGATGTTCGAGCAAATGGTACAGTCGGGAATAATTCGCCGGTCAGACAGTCCGTGGTCTTCACCCCTGCACTTAGTACGTAAGAAAGATGGATCATGGAGACCTTGTAGGGATTACCGAGCATTAAACTCAAGAACCATTCCAGATAGGTACCAAGTACCTAATATACAGGACTCTATTGCAAGAAAGCATACAACCAGATACCGACGGCTCCAAGAGATGTTCAGAAGACAGCATTCATTACACCATTTGGATTATTCGAGTTTTTATTTATGCCTTTTGGCCTTAAGAACGCAGCACAGACTTGGCAGCGTTTTATCGACGAAGTGATAAAGGGATTAACATTTTGCTTTGCTTATCTTGATGACACCTTGGTTTTCTCTCCGGATAGGCAAACACATGAACAGCATCTGTGTCAACCTCGCAAGCGTTTATCTGACTACGGAGTCGTTTTAAACGAAAATAAATGCGTCGTGCACAAGAACCAAGTCACTTTCCTCGCCCATACTGTGTCATCAGAAGGTATATTGCCTCTGCCAGACAAGATCGCGGCGATACAGGCCCTTCCGAAACCGACAAACTACCAAGAGCTACGACGATACATGGGAGTAATAAATTTTTATAGACGTCACCTGCCAGCAACGGCTACGGTGCAAGCACCACTCACTGATGCACTCAAGGGACGCGACGCCATAGGTCGACGAATAATTAAGTGGACACAAGATATGGACAAAGCATTTAATGATCTTCAAGCAAGCCTCAGCAAAGCAGCGTTGCTCGCTCACGCAGTTCACTACGCACAGCTAGCTATTGTTGTAGACGCGAGCCAGTCAGCAATAGGGGCGGCGCTGCACCAGCGTGTAGAAGGGCAATGGCAACCACTACAGTTTTTCTCAAAAAAGTTACAGACTGCACAACAGAAGTGGAGCGCGTATGACAGAGAATTGTTCACGATATACAAAGCAATTCGATACTTCCGCCCACAAATAGAGGCTAGACCAGTGACTGTTTACAGACCACAAACCCATAACATCGACTTTTAAAAACACCAGTGATAAGTGCTCACCAAGACAGTTCCGTTATATTGAGTTCATAAGTCAGTTCACGACAGATATACGCCATTTAAGAGGCGCAGAAAATTTAGTGGCTGACTATTTTTCACGTATTTGCGGGATTTCAGAAATGAGAGACTATGATAAACTTGCAGAGGAACAGACCAAGGATGCAGAGCTACGACAGCTGTTAAACGACCCGTCTACAGGTCTGAAGTTCGAGCAAATTCTGGTGCCTAACTCCAAGCTGAAGCTGTGGTGCGACTTTTCTCAAGGCAGATCAAGACCATTCATTTCAGAAATATTGCGCAAGACGGCATTCGACAGTGTCCACACACTATCGCACCCAGGAGCCAACGCTACAATCAAGCTGCTAACAGACCGCTATGTGTGGCCTTCTACGAAAAGAGACGCGCGCCTTTGGGTACGTTCCTGCATTCCTTGTCAACAAGTAGGACGACATGTGCGTGCTGGTATTTGAGATTTTCAAGGTACCTCTGCTAGTTTCGCACACGTTCACGTGGACCTGGTTGAGCCTCTTCCACAGTCAGAGGGTTACAGATATTTGTTTACGGCCATAGATAGGTGCACAAGATGGGTAAAAGTAACTCCAATAGTCGATATTTCAGCCGTAACTACTGCCACTGCCCGTTTTGGATGCCCCCTTCATGCCACAACTGACCAAGGACGTCAGTTCGAATTTACGTTGTTCCTCGAGCTATCCAAAATGTGAGGTTTCCAACGGCACCACACGACTACCTATCACACTGCCAGTAATGGTATGGTCGAACGATGGCACAGAACACTCAAAGCAGCATTGATGTGTCATCAAGAGAGAAGGACGGAAGCATTACCATTAGTGTTGTTAGGCCTGCGGACCGCTCACAAACCCGATATTGGTGCATCAGTTGCCGAGATGGTTTACGGCGAGCCACTACGGATTCCTGCAGATTATTTAGTACCAACCTCACTACCTGGATCAGAGGGCCTCACACACTGGCTGTAGCAGCTAAAACGTCACTGCACAAATATACGTTGCCCGCCACCTTCTCGCCATGGCAACTGTAAGGTGTTTGTACGCAAAGACTTATACGATTGCTCTCACGTAATGTTGCGAACAGACTCAGTTAAATCGCCTTTACAAGCACCATATACGGGCGCATTTCAGGTGCTCAGTAGAAATAAGCATACCGTGGACATAATGTACAATGGTGTTCCGACAAAGGTATCGATTGAACGTGTCAAGCCAGTATGGGTTTTACCCTCTCCGACCTCTGACACCACGCCTGTGCATCAACACATGATGGACGCAGAGCATACCAAAACACCGCTCAGTACATCGTCCGAGACAGGTGAATCACCACCACAAACAACAACGTCACCGCCCCCGAGACACCCGACGCACACCAGAGCTGGACGTCGAATAAAATTCAAGTATCAAGATATCCCTGGGGCTCCGCACTTTAAGGGGGGTGGGGGGCTGTGTGGCAGTGATATTTCTCATGTCTGGTGCAAAATGATATCAAAAGTGTGCGAGAGTTTTTTTCTGGTCATGTGTTGTTCTTTTATCTTTGCCGTAAGACTATAGAGTCTCCTAGTTTTTGTTACTTCTCTGTCCTTTTTTTTTTAGTTTCTTATCATTGTGAGTTTTTGCGAATAAATATGTTTTCTTTAACACATTATACCGGACGGCTATGCAATTATTTGTTGTAGGCAAGTCGCCTACATTTCAAATTCTCTACATAATGTCCTATTGTGACACAATATTTGCTGCAGCTCCCACACTAAAGAAATTTCTCAGCAGTCTTCCTTACCTCCAGGGATTCCCATTTGAGATCCCGATGCATCTCCATCATAACACTTCAGTGTTGTTCGAACCCACGGGTAACAAATCTAGGAACCCGCCTCTCAATTGATTCGATGTCTTCTTTTAATCCGAGATGGCGCGGATCCCAAAACACTCAAGCTGTAGCCAGGAACAGATCGCACTAGCGTCCTATTTGTGGTCTTCTTTGCAGATGAACCACAATTCTCTGAATAAACTGAAGTCGCCTACTCGTCTTCCTACTACAATCTTCACGTGCTCGTTCCATTTAATATCGCTCTGCAGTATTTCGCCCTGGCGTGGCTGTGTCAAGTAGGACTCTACTAATAATAAATCCGAATTTTCGGGTCTGTTTTTCGTACTCATCCTCGTTAACTTAAATTTGTTTATACATTTATAGCCAGCTGCCATTCACCGCACCAACTAGAAATTTTGTCTAAGTGATCTTGTATAAACCTAAAGTCACTCATCAGCTACCCTGGCTGCCAGATCATTTACAGTCAGTTTCAAAAGAAAGAGTACGCTTTAATTTTAAACGTAACGTCCACAGAGACATCTCTGGTAGTGGTCTCGAGTCTGTAATCAGTGCACAGTGTGTAGATAAACAGTTTGAGAGTTGAATGTTTTGTTTTGTCGGTTGCAGTTCAAAATTAGTGCAAAATATCTGAAGCGTCACGAGGCAGTGTTCCTTGCAAATCATCCAAAGGGATCAAAGCTTTCATATGGTGGTACTATCAAAATTCTTAGAATTTCAAGGACATTCGTTGCGAAGTGGGTCATACGATATTTACCGGAGACAGGACTAAGGTGCCAAGATATAATCGATAATGGCGGAGACTCGGTTAAACATTAGATGATTGTGTAATTAGTAATAACATGTATATTCATGTAAACGTATATTTATAATAATGTCTTTTATTTCATACAGATAACGGCGTACATTTTCTTTTAGAACTGACTATATTTATGTAGAATAAAATAGTGGTCGTATCCCACTCCTGGCGGTACCTTTGTCTCTGATGAACACTCACCACCGAGGATAACACACTGGGTTCTCTGAAAACTAGAAATATACCTGTTGCCCTTCATCCATAGATCGCAGTATATCATGAGGTAAAAGGTCAAGCTGAGATTCACAAGTGCATGCTTTTTAAAACCGTAATGATTCGTAGACGTAAGTTTTTCTCTCTCTAGGAAATTTATTATATTCGATTATATTCGAACCCAGAGTTAGTTCTAGAATCCTATAGCAAACTGATTTTGAGGATATTGGCCCGTAATTTTGCGGATCCGTTGTCTTACCCTTCTGATATACAGGAATCACCTGCGTTTTTTTCCAGTCGCTTTGATATTTGCGCTCGGCGAGGGATTCACGAGAAATGGAAGCCAAGTAAGGGGCTAAAGCCGTAGAGTGCTCTGTAAAACCGAACATCAGGACCTGGCGACTTACTTGTTTGAACTCTTTCTGTTGTTTCTCTATGCCAGTCGTGTAGCACTACAGAGGATTAACCCGAATTGGCCAATAAGCTTTCCGAGTGTATGTGTGGCGCTTTTTTTTTTGTCGTCAGTCTTCTGACTGGTTTGATGCGGCCCGAATTCCTCTCCTGTGCTCACCTCTTCATTTCAGAGTAGCACTTGCAACCTACATCCTCAGTTATTTGCTGGATGTTTTCCAGTCTCTGTCTTCCTCTACAGTTTTTGCCCTCTACCGCTCCCTCTAGTACCATGGAAGTCATTCCCTCATGTCTTAACAGATGTCCTATCACCCTGTCCCTTCTCCTTATCAGTGTTTTCCACATGTTCCTTTCCTCTCCTATTCTGCGCAGAACCTTCTAATTCCTTACCTTATATGGAGCAATATGTCGCGTAATTCCACATCTACAGCTATACCTATAATGCATTAGCCACTTTATGCTGTGTGGCGGAGGGTACCTTGTGTACTTTCCCTCCTTGCCTTTTCCAGTCATGAATGGTTCGCAGGAAGAAAGATTGATGATACACGTCTGTGTGAGCCCGAATATCTCTGATTTTACTTTCTGGATCTTCTCGCTAGTCGACTCTTTTAGGAACTAAAGCGTTTCCCTCTTAAATTTACGACAAGAAAAGGCCTGAGATTTTTTAATCAAAATGTTTCCAGTAAGTGACAGCAAGAATACATTATGAGAATTAAGGTACTGATTATGATTTAATACCACGAAAACAAGAGAAAGGTCCAAAGACGGCAAACCCGATCTAAAATTTAATGTAAATGGCACTAATGATTACTGTTAAATGGGGATAATTGCGCTTTCGCGTAGTATTGCAGGTTGCGTCCTGTTGACCTTGGTGAGGTACGATACATCAAGCCAGTGAAGAGGTTTTCCACGTCACTGTCCGACCTAACAAGATTGTCACCTAAAAAATATGTGCAAGAAACTGAAGGGGATGATCGAAAAATCAATCTCTTGAAGGCTCTCCTTGGCGATACAGTATAAATAACGAGAGAATAGGTAACGTGTTCGGTCGTTACACCCTCGAACAGTTTGTCACAAATCCTTTACTTACGGCCTCTGGAAAAAAGAAAACGCAAAAATTATTACAGTGTGATGATTATTAACGTGATAAATGAATTCCACATATTCAGGTATAACAATGCTCTCTATTTAAGTAAAGATTACGGTACATGGAGACATGGTTGCTTATGTTACAATAGCCAGGCGAGGAAAGACGTATAAATATAGAGCGAAAAAAAGTACACCACTTCATTTGTCTTTCAGAAAACGATACACAGAGTCCCTTTCCGTCTGGCCCAGTGATCTCTACACCATCTGGATATCGAACTTCATCTGTCTGAACGTGCTGGACAAAGATGCTCGTACTTCGTTTCCTGCCTAATAACAACATCGGTGCCATGGAATATCACGAGAAAGCAAAATGAAACTATTCTTCGATTCTGCTCCCAGACCAGCCTATTACACTGCATAGTGATACAAAATTCAAAGCCAAAAATAACCAATTTTTTATGACGTGCAGATTGGTGGAACTTTTTTTTTTGCCACACTACAACATGGAGGACTATGCAAATGACAGGAACGGCAGGCATGCCGAAGTTTCATGCTCTGTGATCAGAGATCTATGTGAAGGTAGTATAAATATCTCTGGTTTCGCCTGTTTAGCAAAAGCCTCTGGCCAAACCTCACAACGTTGATTTTAATTTCATGATGTAAATAAAACAGAAATTCATATAGTATTACAATAGTAATATGTTACATTGGTGTCCCTGTTTTCATTCTTCATATGTTCACGTATTTTATAGATAGCATATATATAACAGAGAATGTACTTTCTCTCAGCTGTAAAAGTAAGCAACACTGTGATGCAGAAAGCCCTTCTTTGTAGCGTCTGCACTTGCAGCTGGCTTTCGCGCTTAGTTAATGAAAGCTGAGCATTGACATGAAAATGTTGCGCTTGCTGGCTCTGCTAATTCGCTGTTGAGATTATTACAGGTGTGCAGATGTGTGTATGCTTGAATATACTGCCTGTTTTAGCTGAAGGACAATAGGCGCCCTTGTCTTCTGGCAATTTCATCAAATGTCAATGTATTTCCCATGGATTTTCATTGTGGGAAGCAAAACACAGCACAAACGAGTAAACAGCGTGCTTTACAGTTTGATACGCAAACATTTGTCAGCTTTTGTATTAATGTAGCCCAACGATTTATCTTGTTTAAGAATCTCGTGGTGTTGAGAGCATTTTGTTCGCCTATACTATAAATCTTGACGATTCACCTATCTTTCAGCACTCATTTCGGCGGAGTGTAATGTTGATGCTTATAGTTATTAGTGTTGTATAAGTGCCTCTCTATTAAACTGTTTCAACAGAAAATACATTCCTATAATTCTGCTCTTGGTTAAGATTAGTGAGAGAATTTGGCTAACTGCTAAACTATGTGCTTTGAAATGATATTGTGTTGAAGTTATTTTTATCGTTTAACGCCTTATATGTGTCCAGGCATTAGTTATTATTTTGCGTATGACTACTACACAAACAAACAATATTACAGTTGTTCCATACTACCAACTAATATCCAGGCCAAGAATATAATTATTGATCCCTCGTCATCACCAGGAACTCTGCTGGATCGCCAGGAAATGCTTTTCAGTGCCACATTTACAACTTGCTGAAGTTATTTTCTTTCACTCGTGCGGAGAGTCGGGACACCTTTCACTTATGGTTCTGATTCGGTTAAGAACTGGCAAGATCTTGCGTGGCAAATCAGAGCCATGTGTCTTGATCGATATGCATGGAATTTTGAGTTATTCTGCCATGTGTGGATCCAGTAGTCATCAGTATTAAAGCAGTTTCCAACTAAAATTCTTGCCGTTTGAAGCGGTGGGTGATGAGAGCGAAGCCTTCCTCTGCTGAATTCCTGTAATGTCTGCGTGGAGGAGGTTAGGAATTTTCTGTAGTTTTTTGTACTGCTGTACAAGTGCACTTTAGCTCCACAGAGTGGGGATGGTATGTGGCTAAGTATGGGTAGGCAGAAAGGAGTTGTGGGTCTGATGGTACCAATTATAAGACGCATGGTATTGTTGAGCTATGTATCAACAAGTTTTGTGTGAGCAGTACTCGTCCAGGCTGGTGAGCAAACATTCCTCCACATGGTAAACAATCTCACAGGTGAAATATGGACTGTTGATACAGATGATCTCCATGATGTACCACAGTTTCTGGAGGATGTTATTTCGACCTTTAGTTTTGCAGCTGTTCTTAATAGTTGTTGTTAGAAAGTGAGCATTCTATCAAAATCTCGTTATTTAAGTCATAGAGCAGTATTTTATTCGATAGGACCCCTGATTTAAGATCTGATTTAGTTCTGTTGCTTGGTTATCGTGTCATATTACGCAAGAAAGTGACATTCTTCTTTAGAGAGTAAAGGGCTTATTTCATATGAAGAAATGTGACGAAATTATTTCTTACGCGTGTTTTAGATTACTGAAGAATGTGATTCCCTCTGTATTACAGTTAATCTGTCTCGGACAGTCCACAGAATTTCGGGAGGCCGAATGCGGTGGTTATTTCGAAGATGGTGTGACATGCATTCCACCAAACATGATGTTAGGTGTAAATTGTGCATGCCTTAAAGGTGTTTCCGTTCGTGACCCTTATTGTTGTTTTTAATTTCTTTAAGCCGTTCTTTTTAATTAATTATTTGACAAAAATTAAGTGATTGTTCATGTTTATTTTTTGGTGTGTTCGTCTGTCCCCTTCCACTACTGAAATGAATGTTCTGTCTTTTGGTAATTTCGACTTTATTTCGCATTTCTCTGAACAGACTAATTATTATTACGTGATTGGTAGATATAAAGAGAGTATCACTTAGACTACTCTTGAAGCTTCCTGACGTTAAAACTGTTTCTCGATCAGGGATTCAAACCAAGAGCTTTGTCTATAGCGGGCAACGCTTTTCTCTACTGAATCATGCGAACACGCTTCACGTTATGATGTAGAGCTTTAGTTTGGCAGTATTTCGCACTTCTCCAAACTATTCAAAATCTTCCCTATGGAAAAAGATCTGATAAAGAACAGTCTCTCGGCATGTTTAAAGGGAGAGTCTGTTCTAATGAAACTTTCTGAAAGATTAAAATTTCTTGCTGTTCCTGTGCTGTGACCGGGAAATTTGAATGTCGGAGGCACTAGGGCTTATCTAAGATGTTGTGTAACAGTTGCATTGTGTCAGAAGGATTACTTACTTAGTAAACGAGGCTGCATAGATTAGGCTGTGTTCTACGTGATAAATTTTGTGCTGAAAGATGTACGATTTCACCTCCCTTGACATAAGATTTCGCACCGTTTTCATAGCATGCCTCTGAATAGAAAATAACAACAATGATCTGAAAAAATCTTGAAAAAAGATGAGGCGATCCCTTAGTGAATCACGCACACCGCTAAATACAATTTCTCTCGCCATGTCGCTCGTGAAGAGCAAGATTCGTACGCTGAGAACGTCTTATCCAAAATACGGTAACATGGAAAGTTTAGAGACGGCGCGGTGCCAGCAGAGTCATAGTTTAAGTCTTTGGCGGGCCGTACAAGGTTTGTCCATTAAACAGGAAAGAGGTGGACTATATAGCGCTAGGGGCTTCCCCTCCATAAACACAGTACCAGAAGAGTGGACTGCCGGGATTTTCCATCCAGTTCTTTGTACGGACGGATACGTAACCTTCAAATGAAGAGACGCAGCAGTAATATCCTGCCAAATAGCAAAGCAGCTGCAACGTGAGAACACCACGCAAAAGATAATTCACCACGACAAGGCATTTCACTAATACCTTGTATCATCGTCTCTAGCCTTAATTGGACGAGGAAAACAATCTACAAGTTACTTCAGGTACGTCATATTGAGATGAAGCCGCTCTTTCATTATCATGCCCAACATAGCTACCAAATGCGAAGAAGCTGCTTACTATGTTTCACCCACTATTCCACTTAGTACCAGAAATTTTACGTGGGATGAAGATCGAGTGATTTAGCGATCCAGTCGAGACGCGAAAATCCTCCTAAATGTTGATCGAACCATGAACTTTATCGTGAAAACGTATGTGTCCAAATCACATTCTACATCTACATCTACATCCATACTCCGCAAGCCACCTGACGGTGTGTGGCGGAGGGTACTTTGAGTACCTCTATCGGTTCTCCCTTCTGTTCCAGTCTCGTATTGTTCGTGGAAAGAAAGATTGGCGGTATGCCTCTGTATGGGCTCTAATCTTTCTGATTATATCCTCATGGTCTCTTCGCGTCATATGCGTAGGAGGGAGCTATATACTGCTTGACTCCTCGGTGAAGGTATGTTCTCGAAACTTCAACAAAAGCCCGTACCGAGCTACTGAGCGTCTCTCCTGCAGAGTCTTCCACTGGAGTTTATCTATCATCTCCGTAACGCTTTTGCGATTACTAAACGATCCTGTAACGGTTCGCGCTGCTCTCCGTTGGATCTTCTCTATCTCTTCTATCAACCCTATCTGGTGCGGATCCCACACAGGTGGGCAATATGCATTAAACGACTGTGGGAAACTGTATCGAACGCCTTGCGGAAGTCAAGAAACACGGCATCTACCTGTGAACCCGTGTCTATGGCCCTCTGAGTCTAGTGGACGAATAACGCGAGCTGGGTTTCACACGACCGTTTTTTTCGAAACCCATGCTGATTCCTACAGAGTAATTTCTAGTCTCCAGGAAAGTCATTATACTCGAACATAATACGTGTTCCAAAATTCTACAACTGATCGACGTTAGAGATATAGGTCTATAGTTCTGCACAGCTGTTCGACATACCTTCTTGATAACGGGGATGAACTGTGCATTTCATCGAGATCATGTAGAAAATTGGGTAATCGAGAATCTTGAGATACTGAATTTGAATAAACAATTCCAAAATATCACAGAATCTCTTATGTTCAGAATGTGTTTTGGCCTGCTGAAGATTTACGCATCACTGCGAGCCGTGGCTATTTGCGAAGTGCCCACCTCCGAACGCCATTGCATGCAGTTCGCTTGGCAACGTTCGCTCTAAAACTGGTTGAGATGACGAGCGTTAACTGGCAACAGGATTTTCTGTCGGAATAGTGGCAACTGTCATTAACAAGGAGTGAAACTCGTCTCTGGTCTCTGTTGCTTACGATCCTTTTACGACCGCTGTTCATAATCCGTGTTACATTACTGCGTGTGGTACACCATTCCATGCAATCAGGTTGGAAATACGCGTTTACACCCAAGAAATCATGCAGCTACATTCACGTTATAGTCGTGGGTACGTCAAAATATGATAGCTCCTTTCTGCCATTCAGACACGAATCCACGTCGTCACAACTGACTGATAGATGCATGTGAGGCGTATGAGAAAAGCAACGAGACTTATTTATTATCTACCAAAGTTTTTATGTTTTTCAATCAACAATACTGTCGCCTTCAAAGTAGTTTCCTTCGGCAGCTATATAACTGCGAAGTCGTTGTTCCCAATCTTGGTAGGAGCGCAGAAGGGCTCCAACTAGTAGGGTTTTAACATGTTTGTCACATTCTTTTTTTCAAGCTTTCCAGAATCCCAAAATGACGTAATTTTGAGCTATTTTCCAATTCTGGGGAAGAAAAACGTCACAGGGACTGAGATCAGGTATATAGGGGGCTGTGGAGGTAAAAAAAACTCCGTGATGGAAGAGGCCGTTTGACATGGGGCGTTCTCATAATGCAGCATCAACTTGTCTGCAATGTTCAGTCTCACTCGATTCACCCTTTTCCTGAGCCTTTCAAGGACATCTTTGTGAAAAACACTTGGCTGTGGTTTTGTCCTGGAGGAACAAATTTTTATGCTCGCTATTGCTACTATCATAAAAGCAAATCAGCATTGTTTTGAACTTAGATTTGCTCATTCGAGCTCTTTCCCTCTATGAGACTTCGCAATGTGCTAAGCCTTACTTTGCCACTTTGGCTTAAAACCGTGCTCAAAAATCCACGATTCATCACCTCGTATCACACGACTGAACCGTTCGTGGTCCTTGGAAATCCTCTCAATAAGATCAATGCACACGTTTCTTCGATTGTCTTCCTCAGTTGCGACGTTTTTCGGCACCATTTTAGCACGAACCTTCGCATGGGCGAAACTTCCGTGAACCTGTGGTCCTCATCTTTAAACGTCGGTCTGATATCACCAGAGCATTCACAAGTTCGACGTCTTCGTCGGTTTTTTTAATTTGAGGTTTCCCTGAGCGAGGCTCGTCTTCAATATGTTCCTAGCTTTTCAAAAATAATTTGTGCCAGTGAAAAACTTGTGATCTTGATAAGAAATGTTCCCAATAGACCTGTTTCAACTTTCGAAAGGTCACACTCCCGGATCCCGCAAGTTTTTTAACACAAAACATGATGGCATAACGTTGCTCTAAATTGCGCTGTTCCATTTACATAACACACAACAAAAACACAATGTCAGTGATGGCGCTCTCTAAAGCCACTTGATAGTTCTATGGAGCAGAAACTCGAAATGAACGTCAGGAAGCAGAACAATGCAGTGCTGCCAAATCCCTCAGAGTGATGGCAGTTTCATTACTTTTTTCACACACCTCGTACTCATTACTTTACTGCAATGGCCTATGTCAGCATTGGAGGGTTACATGGCCATTTCCTACCAATTCTACACCGCCTCAGAGTTGCAAAGTGGCCAGTGTGCTTTGTGTAGTTAGTTTATTATTCTAGCAGAAAATATATTTTGACCACCAATATGTGTCTGCTTATTAAATTTTATGTATATTATACTTGCGTCGGCGATATCAGATTCTGCAAGAAGAGGTCCCAGATGTTTTTGCTTCCTAGACTCCATATAGACTGTGATTTGTTGGTGGGAACGCAAAATTATAGTAGAAACTAGTAGCTTTTCCCCAATTTTCGATGTTAGTTTTAGACATTTGTGTTCACACACACGACGCGAATAATGAAAATGTTTGACGGTTTGCGCAGGCCCAGTCACCTGCTGAACACTCAGAGCTTCGAAAGCTATGTATTGCACGAGGTAGAGCAGAAAAAGAGGGCCAAGAAAGACAGGAGACAACAACAGCAGAAAAGTTTTAGTGGCACTTCATGAGGAACGAAATCGTTACTGGACGTCGAAACCATTTTAAACAGTGCAGAGAATTGTCAGCTAACCTCAAAAACTAGCTTGTCACATAAGTAAGAGATACGCGAGAACTCTGTTAAGCCCAAGTGAATTCTGCCTATTTAAAAACTTCCTTGCAGAAGATATTGTGCCACAACACGAACGAATCGTCCGTGGCTGTCAGAAGCATATTCAGATGTGAGTGAATGCAGTTTAAAAGTACACAGAGGGAAACGTCATTAGTGGAAGGATCATATCTAAAATGCTAGTTCGACCACAGCTACGTCTGCGAAATAAGTCTTTCGGGACAAAGGTCTATTTACACTTAGAAATGAATTGAAACACTGACTAGGCCACAACTGTGAATTACTATGAAACTTGCATCCGTAGTTAGTGATACTTTGGTACGCCATCTGTCACTCGCGGTATCGACGGGTTTTCCGTTGCACGCTGTAGTTGGTGACTGCATTCGCGGTGAATGCTGGGAAGTGAACGCGACGAGGATGATTAGTCAAGACGTCGTAACCAATGAGGAAATAGTGTTACATAAACGTCTTCATCACGTATAGTGTACGAAAGTATGTGTTGGCATAATGGAATGTATTGTGCCGAATGTCGTCAAATAAAGCAGGCTAAGTTGTAAAATTCAAACTGTCACTCTAAGGTTACTGCGCAGTCGCAAGCACGGAAAGGACATTTCGCAAATACTCCACAAAGTTTTCGAAACGATCAGTGGGCTACTCTACAGATCAGTCCGTTACCAAAGACAGTTTACCTCCAGTCACACTTGCTGGCCTCGCTAGTGTACACCCACGCTATAACATCGGAATACGAAGCAGTATCCGAAGAAATCCTGTCACAATCCGAGAAACATATGAAAGAACTAATATGAAAACCAGTAAGCGGCTTAATAATCCACAATAGCCACATCAATAACCGACATTCTTTCGCTAGCCATGACGAAAACAAAAGCAATCAATTCGTATCTTCCGCCGAAACATGACATTCGATTCAGTGATTCTCTTTGGCTACTGTCTGTATTACTGATGTGATTAGATTCAAAATTTGCCGACAGACGCTATGCTTTATCATTATCACATGACGTTTGCAGTTAGTGTGTATTGGCGAAAAAAAAATTCTGCTCTACGCATCTGATTGCTCGCTCCATAGATATTCTTACTCTATGTTGAGCGCTCTCTGTCACGTAAACTCTCTGGAAGGGCATCTGTGATCATCTCGGGGTCAGTTTTAGTCTTTGACCGTCTTGTTGTTTACATCGAGCATGTTTTCGTAAACGTCCTAAGAAATATTCACCATTCAGAAATGCGCAATAATAATTTTGTCAATAGTTCATGCACAGATGAAAATTACATTCATGAATTCACGTCCACTTACAACATCGAAACGATTTACAACAAAGAAATTGCTAAAATGCACTCGCCGAAGGTAAGGAAGCCTTCATTAATTACATGTAATTTCATGTATATTTTAGATTTCGTATATGATACATTAGATGGAGTTTGTATCAGATGAATGCTAGCACACTCATTCGTGTGTGTGTGTGTGTGTGTGTGTGTGTGTATGTATGTGTATGTGTGTGTGTGTGTGTGTGTGTGTGTGTGTGTCAAAAAGAGAGAATTCTAATTCCTGAAATGATAGCTGTATTAAAATCTTTAGGTACTTCAAGTAAATTATTTTAGGTATGGTCTTGCATGCAGTAACATGCTGTACCCTTAAACGGTGCCCAGGAAGCAACATTAGGAATTAAATAATGTATTTCACAACTATGATGATGCGCACTGTGAAGGGGACATCTAACGTTAGAAACAGTATCTATCTATCTATATCCGAATCCCGCTCCAGCTAGTCCGCCGCTCGTGGTCTCGCGGTAGCGTTCTCGCTTCCCGAGCACGGGGTCCCGGGTTCGATTCCCGGCGGGGTCAGGGATTTTCACCTACCTCGAGATGACTGGGTGTTTGTGTTGTCTTCATCATTTCATCATCATCCAGGAAAGTGACGAAATTGGACTGAGCAAAGATTGGATAATTGTACGGGCGCTGATAACCACGCAGTTGAGCGCCCCACAAACCAAAACATCATCCTCATCACCGCTCCAGCTACTGCCGAGTCTGGGTGCTGATGAGTCCTCTCCATTTGGCTCGGTCCTCCCACCACTTTTCTTCCTCCACTTGCTGCCAGGTCACACCTCTCCTTTCTCCTTTATACAGTATAAATACGTGAAATTTAAAAACAAATATATAGTGTATTGCTTTACCATAGCCAATGAAAATGGTTCAATATACTCAAGTTATTTCCGAAAACGACACGATTTTTGAGATTGTGACTAGGTTAGGGCGTAATAGTGGTTGCGAATGACACGAACAGCTGTGAAATTTATAATCTTCGGTTGTCACAGATATTTAGCTGTTTTTCCTTAACATATCGCGATTGCTGAGGTGGTGGCAAGGATGGGACAAAACAGCTTAGCTTAAATTGCTGCGAGTGAAACCAATTACCGAGCAATGTGATTAGTTGCCCACATCCAGGTCATGTTCACTTCCCATCATTCATCAGTGGATACGTTACCACCATCAGCACGCAACGGAAAGGCCGTGAACACCAAAAGTGCACTTCTACTGCGGTTTTTATGTAGACACCGTGTGTTGTAGAGTTACGTAATAGCGATAGCCTAAGATACACTGTTGATCAATAGTAAGTGTTTGAAATTCTTAAGATACTAAAAAAGATGTTCTGTACCTCTAGAAGAAATTCAGAGCTTTTCCATGTAAACTCACGCTAAACTTAAGTAATACCAGAAACTTCAAGTGCAGAACCACTGGTGATGACATATAGTCCAGTCAGCCAAATTTAGCCACCTTTAAATAACCTATCAGTATGAATATGTCGACTACTTTTGACTTATCTTTTAATTTTCTTCGTTTTACCTGCTTATTGGAGCGCTGTTTAAATTTAGGAATTAGCTTGATGCTTTCTCCCTTCTTCTCCTCCTAGATGTCTTCATGAATTCACTATGTTTTTTCTTTCCTTTATTATTACCAGTTATTGCAAATCTTATTTTTAAGACTATCAATCTCTGCTTTTTTTTACTAATGTCCCAGACGCTAAATGATTTCCCATGTGATTTTCATGTCTTGTACTGCTTGTCCACTACAACTTTACGCCTTGGTTGGTGCTGCCAGAAGCGGAGAAAGTCGTTACTGGTTCAAAGATATTCAATTATCTCTGAGCGCTGCCAACGTGCAGCTGCCCTATAAGACCGTAAGTAATACAGTGCACGCAGTTAAGGGCATCGATGCCTGGATTGCGGCACGCAAACAACACTGGCCTCCCCTTACCATTCCTCTTCCCTCGTCAGTCTGTCTGCGAGAGCAAGGCACGCCTCTTGTAGCTCCCGACAGCCACTACACGAGTCTTCGAATTATCATGGATCAATAGAATATTTGACCTACTTTCTTATACACAATTAATTTTTACCTCCTTAGAGGTAAGTCTACTTGTTGTCCGTTCTATAAACATGATCACAGAATATCAAGCATCTCTTGTGCACGGTGCTTGTGAACTTGGCTAGTGACATGTGGAGGTCACATTTTCTCTTCTTTATTAAAATTTCTTCTCCTTCTTTAAGACTACATAGTCTCGTAAAAAAAAATCCGCGCCTGTTTTCCAAGTTCCGTGACTTTAGAATGCCATCTAAAAGTTGTTGTCTGATGAATGTAGTGCTTTTGTTGAAAGGAGAGTATTGTAATCACTATTTTACTCTGAATTCCTTTTTCCTTTTCAAAATTGATGGCTTTTCTAAGTTTGTACCACTGTCGAAACCTCATAGCAGTAGGCCTCTGCAATATATCTAAGGTAGCGTACCCGTAAAATCGTCTCATATCGCATCTTTAGTGGAGAGTTCCAGCTATTTCCGAAATATTTTTTTCCTGTAATATGTTTTCTCATAAGGTATCTCGGCTCCTGTATTTGCATATCTTGTGTAGTTCCTCTGTGTTATATTTAGTGTCTTCTTCTGTGGTCATTCTGCTGTTTCAGACTGTTTTAGGACAACTTCCTGAGGAGTTTTGCGTTACTGGCAAAAACGATAGGCCTCTGTGTTTAGCATGTTTTTTCTGCAACAGGGGTGTTGATGAACATTTCCATTCCTTTAAAATCGTTTCAGTTTCCTAGATCTCTGTGTATTCTATTTTAGAGTTCATTTCCTCGAAGCTTCCACATCTCAACAATAATATTATCTCCGCCAGGGGTTTTGTTCTGGTTCCAAACGACGTGGTGATATCTCCTGTTTCCTTTATTGTCGCTGTTTCTGAGTCTTGATTTGCGACGGTTTTAGAAGTGGAATCTTGCTACTGATTGGTCACATTTGAGAAGATCTTGAAAGTAGTTAGCATGCATCATGCAACGCTGTTTAGTTTCTATCTCTATAATATTCCATTTTCTCGATGGAAACATAGCGTTTATGACTGGTAACGAGACATTCTCCTTGAGGGTTTTGTAAAAATTACTGATTTGGTTTTTTGTGGATGTCCCATTCTATTAATGTCAGACTGTTTTGTAATGCTCTCGTTTTTGTTTGCGAATTATGTTTAGGACAGACACCCAACTTTTAGCACTTATGTATCCGTTCCATTGAGTCCATTATTTAATATGGTCCTCTATAGCTCTGTCACAGCTTCTGTTGTGCCACCTTTGTTTGTGATTAACTGACAACTGCCTTACTTCCTAGTGTGCTGCACACGTCTCGCCAGTCTCTTGCACCTTGCTCAAGTACTTGTTGATATTTCGTTTGAGACATTCAGCTTCTACTCTTGGGAACCACTTGTTTTTAGGTCTAGATCCACTGAGGCGGAAACTCACTTCCTTGTGGTTATTAATGATCCGAGTCAAAACTACTACTCCACCCTCTGATGTTCTCTATTTCAGACATATTCTGCCTGGAGTCAGCAATATGATCAATGTCGATTCCTCTAGTAATATCAAGTTTTATTTTTATACTTCCGTCTTACAAAGTGTGAGGATCTGGGTTTCAAACTGACGGCTCTGCAGAAGTCTGCAACAGACTTCCTATTTTTATTCGTCCTCTGGGATGCTAGGTGAAGGCATGCTAGCCATTTGTGTTGTATATCGCTTCCAACCTGCACATTTCATTCACGCAACAAAATTTTGATGTGGCGCTATGCGACCTTACTTATGGTTTCCTTAGAGTTCCAAAACGTCTTTGACTGTCTGTTGGTTTTTCCTCTGTCAGTACTTATAGGACCATGTATGTTGATGATGGCATATGCTTTGTTGCTTCTTTTCACAGTAAAAGTCGGAATTCCTTGAAACGGAGAGTTAAAATCGAGTACTGAACCATTTATCATCTTTATTACAAAAAGAACTGTCCCAAGAACTGTTATGTTTCCCTTCACCCTTATACATCCTGTACTGCTTAAAAACAGGATTATTTTTATCCTTTTAACATTTTTAATACAACAGTGGCTAGCATACAGTTATTCAATAGCGTATTTCAAAAAATTAGCCGACCGCTTACTTTCGCTTATCTTCGCTTTGTCTGGTGTAGTGCCAACTGAGATTCTAATTGCTACTAAGAAGAGTCTATATTTTTTTGCTTAATTTTGTGATTCTGTCTCCAGTTATTCTTTTTCATGCGTTCTCTATAAACAGTCTAGATCTTAAGATAAGGTTATACAGTACTTTTTTATATACAGGGTGTTTATAAATGAATATCGTGGTTTTAACGCTTTATAATATTTATTACATTTAACTTAGTTATAAATGATATGTCAAATGAAAGAGCAACTCAAGCAGTTTTACCAAGAACCTTATAAATGTTCAATGTGAGCACCATTTACCACACGGGACACAAGTCTATAACCGAGTTCTTCCCAAACGTTGATAAGTGTGTCTTCAGTGATTGTAGCAAAAGCTGCTTCAATCCGGTTTCTTAATTCAGGGAGGTCTGCTGGTAGCGGAGGCACGTACACACGGTCCTTGATAAAGCCCCAAACAAAAATATCGCATGGCGTTCGGTCGGGTGAACGTGGAGGCCATGCAAAGCAAGCCCTGTCGTTGGGCCCCTTGCGGCCTATCCAGCGCTTGGGTTATAGACTTGTGTGCCGTGTGGCAAATGGTGCTCACACTGAACATCTATAAGGTTCTTGGTAAAACTGTTTGAGTTGCTCTTTGATTTGACATATCATTTATAACTGTAAGTTTAATGTAATAAACATTATAAAGCGTCAAAACCCCGATATTATTTTATAAACACCCTGTATATAAACTTAGTTGAGGGCTTTATTTTATTGTTATATTTTAGCGATAATGTTTAGATTATTGTAACATTACTACGTTTTCCATCCAAATCAGAGAAGACAGTAAAGTCTAAAACAAGCATCCATCGGCTGTTTTACGACAATATTTAATTTTTGTTGGAAACTTTGCTATGGGAAATAAACAACTGCATGTGCTTTTGATCAGGTTCGTCTGACAGAGAATCATCATTTATGTGTCCATGTAACAACGACAAACTGCAGTCGATCGTACATAACCTCTAGTTTCTGTTTCTAAGTGTTCGATTAACTAAAGAAGGCCCATAGGGTATTGGTAGTACTAGCTTCTTCCTTTTCAGATTTAATATGATTCCACAGCGTTCCAAACAGCTTTATATATAACATTCGCGAGCAGGGTGACAGTTACCCGACTTAGATGGGACTCTCCCGAATTTTCCGATGAAAATACGACTCCCGATTCAGTATTGTAGGGATAATTAAAAATTCTGATAACATCAAAGCCAATGATAAATATTTCAGGTAATATAGTGCGTTCATTATGTAAAGGATTAACTTGAGCAGCAGTCTTGTAGTCGTAACTGAAATTTGCTAAGAATAAATAGCTTTT
Organism: Schistocerca cancellata; assembly: GCF_023864275.1. Classification (NCBI taxonomy): domain Eukaryota; kingdom Metazoa; phylum Arthropoda; class Insecta; order Orthoptera; family Acrididae; genus Schistocerca; species Schistocerca cancellata. Next base: position 940,496,911 of record NC_064627.1, read on the forward strand.
ATTCCGAAGGGAAGTAAGTCTCCAAACTCGCACCCTGCAGCTGTTACATAGACCTTCAGCGGACGTACTAGACTAGAGCATCAGATGTCGATCAAAGCAGTTGGTATTTGTTAATGTGCGCTTCATAGTTCGTGAGCCTTTTTCCAAATAGCTTAGTCGTCAGACATCGAAAGTAATGAATCGAATGAAGCGCCAGTTCTGAAAAAGAAGGAAAACTTAAAACTGAAAATCAAGCTTAATAATGGATGGTGTGAGGTTTACTTACGATCTGATAGAGGTTAAGATGATTATAACACTGAGGCCATTGTGAAACATGTTAGTGCGTCTCACATGGGCGAACGTGACGTTGGCAAGAACGCAAGCTTTCACAGCACACGCAACCTTCGTTCATCGACCGTCCCCCAAAATGCAAATGAATGTAAGTTCATAAGTTCATATGAGAAGTGAATGATGTGGTTTCGCTGTCATGCAAACGGCGAGAACCTATTTAAACCTGCTTCCCTTGTATTTCTTCTAAATGGTTGTAATCAGGTTCCTGAAAGACTTTTAATCTCACATGGAACTCTTGGCGGGCTGAACGAAAGCATTAGCAGATGAAGTAATGATGAAGATAAATTACTAGTATACTGAAAATCGAGGAGAAATAGAAACTAGGTAAAATGCAATTATTTCCTTCAATTCAAACTTATTAATATGTTTTTATCCCTATGACTTTGAATTATGGACCTGTATACGTTAATTTTAGCTTTGAAGATGTCAAATTCGAAAAGATCTCCACTTTGTTCAGTTTAGAAGTTTCAGATTCGTAAAACGTCCCGACTTTGGTTAGAACAAACCTAAGAACCATATTTACTAGCCCATAAGAACTGGGAATCAATACTAATATTTAGTACATATAGCGACTCCTCATATCCTGTTATTACTTCTGTAGTAGTGTGAAATCAGCTTCTATTCTTCTAGAGAATCCCTTCGGCTTCTAAAACTACCAGATAATGTTCCGATGTGTTTTACGTATGTGCAAATATATTTCTTGATTTTCTTGTATTTATAATAACAGCTGTTCAGGTTATTTTTGTGTCGTCTTGTGTTCTGAAAGAATAAATCAAAACAAAATTTTTGTTCAGTATCCATGATTCTGTCCAAGCTGCAGTATTTTCATTATTACAAATCGTTTCAGCTATAGCTATATTTTCACTGCAATTTTGTATATTTAGTTCACCCTCAGGACAACTCTTACATTTAACCAATAACCATTAATGAGATAAAGTGAGAATATACGTAACACACGGGCAGTACCTAATAATAATAGTGCTAGTCGTAATAATGATAATAATAGATATAGTAATGAATAGAAGGTTCAGTAGTTCAGAAATATTTCTTATTAACATTGTGTTAAGCAAATTCCTCTTTATGTTGAATGTTAGTAACTACACTAAGACAGAGGTATGACAGCAGTAAGGAAGGAGTCAAATGCGGAGGAAACTTTGACTGAACCGTGTAAGAGCGAGAAATAACAGGGTAAGGTTAGCAGCTAAAATGAAAAGGAGAAAACAGAGATATATAGAATTAAAGAAACCATGGATAGTGGTGACAACATGACAGAGGTATTAGTTCACTGTAGGACAGAAGGAAAACAGCAAGAACTTGTCAAGAGGGAAACTACACCGATATTACACGTAAAGAAATAACCTCCTTTTCAATACAGAGCTGTTATAAAACTCATGTTACTGGGCAGTTTTACCCCGGAGTTGTGTGACTGAGATGGAGAAGGATATGGATAAGTATTTGTTGTTATGTGCCTGTACAGCCAGTTACAATGTTACAGGTTGATCAATTCTGGACGCAGGGTTGCATGTCAAGGAAGCTGTGGTATGGGTTCTTCAGCAACGTGTCGAGTGCAGAGTCAAGAGTGTGTAATCGACTTTAATTTCCTTAAGAGTTGATGCCAACCATACTGTAATTCGGCGGTAGTACACACGGAGCGTTCTATTACCTCGGTTAAACCTTGTGGTCGATCCATTTGGTGGGTGAATGGCTCTCAACTGATGGTGGACGTAAGACACAATAACGGTGACCAAGATCAAGAAAGCAACGAGGTCAAAATTCTCACTTCAGTGACTCGATGTTCGTATCGACTGATGTAGTTTGGAATATGGTGGAACGACTGTGTTTGTTAACCTACTATGAGGGAACTCTATGAGGGAACTAAGTATGGTGTAATCGAAGAGAGCATTCTACTAGGTTAGGGTCTTCACCGAATAGATTTCGATAATATTACCACCAAAATACTAACGCGAATTCTTTACAGACGAATGGAAAAACTGATAGAAGCCGACCTCGTGGAAGATCAGTTTGGATTCTGTAGAAATGTTGGGAACACGTGAGGCAATACTGACCCTACGACTTATCTTAGAAGCTAGATTAAGGAAAGGCAAACCTATGTTTCTCGCATTTGTAGACTTAGAGAAAGCTTTTGACAATGTTGACTGGAATACTCTCTTTCAAATTCTGAAGATGGCAGGGGTAAAATACAGGGAGCGAAAGGCTATTTACAATTTGTGCAGAAAGCAGATGGCAGTTATGAGTCGAGAGTTGTGAAAGGGAAGCAGTGGTTGGGAAGGGAGTGAGACAGGGTTGTAGCCTCTCCCTGATGTTATTCAATCTGTATATTGAGCAAGCAATAAAGGAAACAAAAGGAAAGTTCGGAGTAGGTATTAAAATTCATGGAGAAGAAATAAAAACTTTGAGGTTTGCCGATGACATTGTAATTCTGTCAGAGACGGCAAAGGACTTGGAAGAGCAGTTGAACAGAATGGACAGTGTCTTGAAAGGAAGATATAAGATGAACATCAACAAAAGGAAAACGAGGATAATGGAATGTACTCGAATTAAGTCGGGTGATGCTGCGGGAATTAGATTAGGAAATGAGACACTTAAAGTAGTAAAGGAGGTTTGCTATTTGGGGAGCAAAATAACTGATGATGGTTGAAGTAGAGAGGATATAAAATGTAGACTGGCAATGGCAAGGAAAGCGTTTCTGAAGAAGAGAAATTTGTTAACATCGAGTATAGATTTAAATGGCAGGAAGTCGTTTCTGAAAGTACTTGTATGGAATGTAGCCATGTATGGAAGTGAAACGTGGACGATAAATAGTTTAGACAAGAAGAGAATAGAAGCTTTCGAAATGTGGTGCTACAGAAGAATGCTGAAGATTAGATGGGTAGATCACGTAACTAATGGGGAAGTATTGAATAGAATTGGGAAGAAGAAGAGCTTGTGGCACAATTTGACTAGAAGAAGGGATCGGTTGGTAGGACATGTTCTGAGACATCGAGGGATCACCAGTTTAGTATTGGAGGGCAACGTGGAGGGTAAAAATCGTAGAGGGAGACCAAGAGATGAATACACTAAGCAGATTCAGAAGGATGTAGGCTGCAGTAGGTACTGGGAGATGAAGAAGCTTGCACAGGATAGAGTAGCATGGAGAGCTGCATCAAACCAGTCTCAGGACTGAAGACCACAACAACATCACCAAGGTAGTGAAAACTATACGTTAGGCTCAGGCTGTAGTTCCTGTTATCGTCGCTGGTAGCCAAAACCATGGTCACAAGATGTCACATTGAGTCTCATTTAGAAGTACTCCATTGTTCTGTAATTTCTATCATGCTGTTACCCTCGAGCGTCCCTGTGCTTAGCAGGTAGTGATAGTCACGACCGAGTCTATGCACTCCCTTGAGGTTCTGCTTTCTTGAAATTTGAGCAGGGTGCAAGGGTGTCCCATGAGCGTCCGCATACATCTGTTCCCCAAGGAATTGTTTCATTTCACATGTCCTCATAACAGTCTGGACCAACACGGAGGGTTATACTGTAACCTGTTCCTTCTGGTACTAGCGCAGCTTTTCTGGTCCATTCAACACGTCGATCTTCCTGTACAGCGTAACTAACAAAGTCTCTGTTGTTCGGAGATGTAAAAATTTCTCCAAAGTCACTCATTGCATCGGATGTGTGTGTATCACGTAGGATTTACAGCTATTGTTACTGCCTGCTGCAGGTAGCTGTACTAGAATGCGGTGACGCTAACCTCTGCTGTTGTGAAATCTTCGTACAGCGGCATCGTGTCTTCTCTGGACACCGTAATAGTTTCAGTGTGGTTGATAGCTCGGCCTATGCCTGGCGTAGCTTTGCCAAAAACTGTCATGGCGATGAGTTGGAGTTAATGGACTTTGCACTGCATGGTGCATGTTTCCCTGTAATACCAGCGCTTCAATTGGAGGATCGTCCACATTGTTAGATAGGCTGGGGGATGTCTTCCCACGGGCTAAGTGGCTCTGAGCCCTATGGGACTTAACTTCTGAGGTCATCAGTCCCCTAGAACTTAGAACTACTTAAACCTAACTAACCTAATGACATCACACACATCTATACCTGAGGCAGGATTCGAACCTGCGACCGTAGCGGTCGCGCGGTTCCAGACTGTAGCGCCTAGAACCGCTCGGCGCTCCGGCCGGCTTCCCACGGGCTGCCTCGTGTGTAACAGGTCTAGTTGTGCTTGTACACTCCTGGAAATTGAAATAAGAACACCGTGAATTCATTGTCCCAGGAAGGGGAAACTTTATTGACACATTCCTGGGGTCAGATACATCACATGATCACACTGACAGAACCACAGGCACATAGACACAGGCAACAGAGCATGCACAATGTCGGCACTAGTACAGTGTATATCCACCTTTCGCAGCAATGCAGGCTGCTATTCCCCCATGGAGACGATCGTAGAGATGCTGGATGTAGTCCTGTAGAACGGCTTGCCATGCCATTTCCACCTGGCGCCTCAGTTGAACCAGCGTTCGTGCTGGACGTGCAGACCGCGTGAGACGACGCTTCATCCAGTCCCAAACATGCTCAATGGGGGACAGATCCGGAGATCTTGCTGGCCAGGGTAGTTGACTTACACCTTCTAGAGCACGTTGGGTGGCACGGGATACATGCGGACGTGCATTGTCCTGTTGGAACAGCAAGTTCCCTTGCCGGTCTAGGAATGGTAGAACGATGGGTTCGATGACGGTTTGGATGTACCGTGCACTATTCAGTGTCCCCTCGACGATCACCAGTGGTGTACGGCCAGTGTAGGAGATCGCTCCCCACACCATGATGCCGGGTGTTGGCCCTGTGTGCCTCGGTCGTATGCAGTCCTGATTGTGGCGCTCACCTGCACGGCGCCAAACACGCATACGACCATCGTTGGCACCAAGGCAGAAGCGACTCTCATCGCTGAAGACGACACGTCTCCATTCGTCCCTCCATTCACGCCTGTCGCGACACCACTGGAGGCGGGCTGCACGATGTTGGGGCGTGAGCGGAAGACGGCCTAATGGTGTGCGGGACCGTAGCCCAGCTTCATGGAGACGGTTGCGAATGGTCCTCGCCGATACCCCAGGAGCAACAGTGTCCCTAATTTGTTGGGAAGTGGCGGTGCGGTCCCCTACGGCACTGCGTAGGATCCTACGGTATTGGCGTGCATCCGTGCGTCGCTGCGGTCCGGTCCCAGGTCGACGGGCAGGTGCACCTTCCGCCACCACTGGCGACAACATCGATGTACTGTGGAGACCTCACGCCCCACGTGTTGAGCAATTCGGCGGTACGTCCACCCGGCCTCCCGCATGCCCACTATACGCCCTCGCTCAAAGTCCGTCAGCTGCACATACGGTTCACGTCCACGCTGTCGCGGCATGCTACCAGTGTTAAAGACTGCGATGGAACTCCGTATGCCACGGCAAACTGGCTGACACTGACGGCGGCGGTGCACAAATGCTGCGCAGCTAGCGCCATTCGACGGCCAACACCGCGGTTCCTGGTGTGTCCGCTGTGCCGTGCGTGTGATCATTGCTTGTACAGCCCTCTCGCAGTGCCCGGAGCAAGTATGGTGGGTCTGACACACCGGTGTCAATGTGTTCTTTTTTCCATTTCCAGGAGTGTATGTTACCCAAATCACAATTCACTGTACCAGACGCCACCTTAACGTAGCTAGTCAGCTCCGCAGTTAGCTCTCGTAATAATCTAGTGTTACTTAACAATTCGTGTTACAGATAATTCAACTGGGTTGCACGCCTTTTAGCCAGAATTCTGTGGCTCTCCTCTACTGCTTGCACATGCACTACCGTGTCATTCGTCTGTCCCATATCATCAATGTCAGCCAAGACAATTATTACCATTCTTTCTTCTGCATCTATCCACTACCGACTAATGACCCTGTAGTTTATTCCCTTTACTCTCCAAACCAATCAGCCAACCTATCCACCCCCGTTTATGCCATAGATGGCCAGCTGTAACTGCCCCAACAGCAATTGTAAGTGGCTTCTGATATTCGGTATGCACTACGTACTTCTTACAGTAGCCATTCTCCTTGGTTTGTTGATGGATCTTAATATAGGCTTGCTCAGCCTCCAAACACCATTTGTTACTATGAGGTGTTGTACGACAGTTTCAGTGTCCACAAGTGATCTGTTATATCGATGTCTTTCTGGGTGCACGGGATTCCATCACCTAGTGACCACACATACAGGGTGTTCACTCTTCTGAGCCTGCAAGGTTGCGTCAGCACACATAGCACCACGCTGTTTTATGCTGTGTCTGTTGGTGATATTGCCTATGCAGGTAAGCACAAGCCACACTCCTCTCTTCCCTACATCTACCTACCTCTTCGTCTCAGCGTGTATGGCAAGGCACACGCAGACTGCGTGGGAGCGGCTTGCTCATTTTGTCGTCCCACTTTTCCTTTCCTAATCCTCTCTAGCTTTTTCGGTGTCGTCACCGATAATGGTGATAAAGCGCCTGGCCCGCCCTGAGGAGGTTGAATATGCCCAAGAAAGACAGCTTTTCAATATGCAGGAAGCCATAACTAAATATTTACCATCGATTTCAATGGTATGGACCGTGATAACAAGCATGAAACTTTTTACTTTGGTGTGTATGCACTCATCATCACCTGTTGACCTACACAGTATTTAGGTAATGTGGCATCACGTTGTCCCACATGCTCCTACCACTCGAGGGCCATGATGCTAGATTTTTTACTTGTAGCCAAATTGGTGCTTCCAAAATTCTGCATTGATGCGCTGGGTTTTACTGTGGGGATGGCATCCTCTCTATACATTATCTCGTATGGTGAACGTCCCGTCTTCGTGTGCTCTTTCGAATTGAAGGCTGCTGGAACAATAGTTGTAGTATATCCCAGTCATAATGATTACTGTTGACATAATGACTCAGTATCTACCGTATCATTCAGTGAACAGATTCTGCTAGGCCATTTTCTTGCAGATGTAAAGAACTTGTTAATTTACGTATTCGTAATAAAAGACAAAGTTGCTTTTTCAGTTGCTGCATGAAGGTAGTACTTCGGTCCGTATTTAGAGTCTATGGTGTACCAGACGTTAGTAACGAATTGTTAACTGTGGCTTCACCTCTGTGTCTGCTTGTTGATTTGGAATAGCTATCATTTCTATAAAATGCAAAAAATGAACTACCACCATAAACAGATAAAGATCTCCTGCTGGTATCTGCCTAGAAGTACGTAAGAAGTCCTATCTGATCATCTCAAACGGTTTGCTGTCCACTGGCAATCTCTTCAGTGGATACAGTGATTTTTTAATTAAGCTCATTGTGTGCGTAGTTCACAGTTCTTTACATATTGCTCCACATCGTGCTTATGTGTCCTCCAGCAATATTGATTGGCTGCATGCCACTTTCTTCTACAATTTCCATTACTTGCCAATGTACGATCATGTACCTGTTTTAACACTTCATTTTGCTATTTTCCACATGCCAAAAGGCGAGGTCTTAGTTTTCTTTGTTTAGTTAACAGTTCACTGTGCACAATGAACTGTGGTTGGATTGCAGATAGTTTATAATCCTTATCAATTTCTTGTGCCTTCTGCTAATCTGTAGACTTTCTGGCGCATGATATTGGCATTTTATTCTGAGTTGCAAGGTCGATGAATCTCCTTAAAAACAAATTCGCTATGTTCTACCACCCAGCTTGTTAACCAGTTGGGTAGGACTTTGAATGCTAACAGTCATCTCAGCACTGCATGATCTGTATGACCGTGAATTTTATTCTACACAAATAACATCGAAAATAAGTTGTGTTATACATGAGACACAGATCATACTTCTTCATCATAGAGCAGCTCTTCTACGTTGTATTAAACTGTCGTGAGGCATTGGTGACTGGATGTTCTGTCTCGCTCACTGACTTGGTGCATGATTTCTTGTATTGCATGACAGCACAAATTATTTCTTATAATTTGAGAAAACTAGTACTAGTCCAGTTATTAATAATTCCTTCAACTGATTGAAGATATCCTTGCAGTCTATTGATAAGTGGAATTCACTCCTTTCGTCAACAAATGAATGGCCACGCTATCTCCACAAATTTTGCTACAAACTTGGTAACAATTTGCCTGAACTAAGAAAGACTGTTACTCATATTTTGTATGCAGTTTAGAAAACACTGCATGGCTTTTATTACCCAGAAATACGTCCAGACTCCTGTGTGACTAATTATGTGCTCCAAATACCGCACTTCCTCCTTTGTCAAGTAACATTTTTCTAATCTGAGTGTTAAGTGCAGTGCACAGAACTTCTTAAATACTTTAATTAGACATCTCCCATGTTCTTCAAAAAGTCAATGTCTACATTTTAGTCTCAGCAGAAACCCATTTAAGTGCCACTGAAAAATGACTGATGCATTTTTCAGTCCAAACAGCCAACATCGAGACTGTTTATGTCCTGACGGGGCTGTAATTGCTCTCTTTGGCTGATCTTCAAGCACTGCCTCAAACTGGTGTTAACCACTTCGCAGATCGATGGTTGAAAAGCAGGCGCATTTCCCCATATTATCTTATATTTGCGTTATAATCATTTGTAGCTATACGCTTGTTAAAGTATCAATAGTCGCGACGAAAGCAATACCCCCTAGTATCTGCATTTTTCTTTGGTATAATTACCAGTGGTACTTCCCAGGGACTGGTACGTACTGCTATTATACCATACCACAAGCGCTGGTTAATAAGTTATTCCATCTTTAGTTGCGGTTGATGTGGAAAATGGTACGGCTTATGATACGTAGGCAGGTCATTTCCAGTTGGGATTCTGTGCTATGTCACTGGGTTCGCTAGCAAAGACCTCATATTCCAGCAGTAAATACCCTATCGCTGTCTTCTCTCCTCCATCCAAATGCGTTATCTTCTCTCACAACGATGCTAAACCGGCGTCTTGCTTAAGCTTAGGGTGCAAATTTACTCTCTCGAAAAGATCATCGAGCAAGATTTCTGAATTAGCGACAATCAACCCACTTGGACAATTCCACGTCTGTGACACCGCAACTGTCTACCCGAATGAGCACTACCTGTTCATTTTCTAACTCCTGTATGCATACAACACTCCTGCATACAAAACGTCATGCTTTCAGCAATTCCTCTTTTCTCTTTAATGGCTCTACACTGCGGTGACAGAAATCATGGGATACTTGCTGATATCGTGTCTGACATTATTTTGCCCGGCATGGTGCAGCAAGACGTGGCACGGACTCAACAAGCAGTTGGAAGTCTCCTGCAGAAATACTGACCCTGCTGCCTCTATAGCCATCCATAATTGTAAAGATGTCGACGATGCTGGATTTTGTGTGTGAGCTGACCTGTTGATTATATCCTATAAATGTTCCATGGGGTTCATGTCAGTCGATACCGGTGGCAAATGGTGTCAAAGTAGCCGAACATAACCAGGACTCATTCATTCCATGTAAACGCAGCTCTCACTGTTATGGAGCCACGACCAGTTTGCACAATTCCTTGTTGACAACTTGGGTCCATGGTGGGGTCTACCCCACACTCGAACACAACCATCAAAAATGGTTCAAATGGCTCTGAGCACTATGGGACTCAACTGCTGTGGTCATAAGTCCCCTACAACTTAGAACTACTTAAACCTAACTAACCTAAGGACAGCACACAACATCCAGCCATCACGAGGCAGAGAAAATCCCTGACCCCGCCGGGAATCGAACCCGGGCGTGGGAAGCGAGAACGCTACCGCATGACCACGAGATGCGGGCACACAACCATCAATTGTTACCAACTGAAATGGGGACTCATCTGACAGGGCCAAGGTTTTCCAGTTTTATAGGGTCCAAGTGATATGGTTAAATATGCGGGAGAGGCAAGGCGAAGCAGGAGATATCGTGCTGTTAGCAAAGGCACACGCGTGGGTCGCGTGCTGCCATAGGCCATTAACTCCAGATTTCTTCGCACTGTGTCAACGGATACGTTCGTCGTAGGTCCCACATTGATTTATGCGGTTATTTCACGCAAGTGTTGCTTGTCTGTTAGCACTGACAACTTCACATAAACGCCACTGTTCTCGGTCGTTAAGTGAAGATCGTCGGCCAATGTGTTGTCCGTGATGAGAGGTAATGCCTGAAATTTAGTATTCTCGATACATTCTCGACGCTGTGGATTTTGGGACATTGAATTCTCTGACTATTTACCAAATGAAATATCCTTTGTGTCTGGCTCCGACTACCAACCCGCATTCGAAGTCTGTTAATTCCCGTCGTGCTGCCGTTATCAAGTCTGAAATCTTTTTACATGAATCACCTGAGTAAAAATGACAGCTCCGCCAGCGCACTACCCTTTTATACTTCGTGTACGCGATACTTCTGCCATCTGTATATGTGCATATCGTTATCCCATGACTTTCGTCACTTCAGTGTGAAATATACTATATATTTATTGGCATATTTGTTCCCACGCTTACCAGCAGTAATTTTCCGACACCGTGCTAACAATCGTCATGCAATTTGATCCTTAGCGTGCATGTACACAGTTTAAGTGCTTCCCCTTGCACCAAGGATGAAAGGTATCGCTGTGCGACTCTGTTAGCAATTTCACCCCGATACTAAAAGGTACATTGAGTTCTATCGTGTGTTGATTAAGATTATTTCTAAAGTGATGCTCTGGTGAAAATGTTAAGACAAAGACTGTTCAGTAACTATTGCCCGTTTGAGACAAACTTTTCGTACAAGCCCAGAGATCAATAAACCAACCCAAAAACTCAACACCACTTAAGCGAGCGAACGCACGAAATTTCCACCCACTTCACTAAAAATACATCATGGTGCGCTAAACCTCCTATTGCCCATGACGTCCAAACTTCCAAAGGCCATCAGTGAAGCCACATCAATAAAAACTTGTTCCTTCTTCCATCCAATAATGTCTTCAGAGCTCCCACTTTCATTTAAGAGTGGATTACTATTCCCATCCTATGACCACCTTTCGCAATTCCTGGTCGACATATGTTTGCAATATCGTTCAGTTTGCCACAATTGCTCGTATTTCTTACACTTCAGTGAATAATATTTCTGCCTTATATAGCTCGTACGTCCATATCTATAACATTTAACAACTATGAAGAAAAATTCCTTTCTTATGTTGTTGATATTGTCATTAATTGACGTTTAGCTTTCTCACCCCGACCACAAAGTTTTTGATGGAGTCTCCCTTTATTTGCGACAATTGTTCTCTGTAATACTTACAGAAACTTTTTCCCTCATATGTTTGGAGCAAGGCTGCCTTTTGATTTTAAAATGTCTGAAAATTCCTCAACCCCTTGTCGTACAATGCTTTAGTATCTCATAACATATGAATTTGACGATAGATAAAACCTGCTCTTCTGACCAACACTCTAACTTGGCGGCCATTAACTGGTTGTCTACAAACGTCAACATGCCCTCACCCACCTCACCCAGAAAAGGAGAGACTATGGTAGCTGTATTAGCGTCTTGGATGGGTACGAACGTACTGGACGAGGAGTGATCCGTCCTATCGCCTGTCAACTCATCCAGTTGCGTTAGCAGCTCCCTATTGTCTACCACAGCAATGATAACCTTCTCAACCTCTCGATCGATGATTACAAAGCCTGTGTTAACGGTAAAAGTGAAATTTCGTAGGAAAGGAACAAACACGGACACTACATTTTCTGTAAGTGACTACAACTAAAGCTTACGTCTCAGTGCCAACCATGGACGTCCCCTAGATTCTGTGGAGTAATGCACAGGTCTCCTATATTTGAAACAAATCATAGGGGGTGCCTGGGCAGACAGAGCACTGTTAACCGACGAGATGTATTGCGTAAGTTAACAACGTGCAAACCACCATGTGTTTCCTTATTGCGCTCTCTAAAACCACTTACGTCGCTGAGTGAGTCCCCTTTCACAACTTGAAATTCCCACGAAATTCTCAAATCCAGGCTCCATTAGTCATACTGAGGAAATGTTGCAGATCGCCGTTCCATGAAGTCGCTCTTAGGTACTACTCCTCCGAAACCAGTGTTACAGGCTATCCAGTTCTGGCTGCAGAATTGCGTGTATGAGAAGCTGTCTTTTGAGCTTTCCAGTACCGATGTGAAACTGAAGTCAATAACGCTAACTCCCTAGGAAAATTTTTATCACTACATGCGATCCAAATAGTAACTCAAAGGCGGCGGCCCATGTGCTGGTCTCAGTGGTTGACGCCCAAAACGGAATGCTGAGACTGCACGACAATAGCTGGAGGTGACAGCGTCCTTGCTGATCCCGTAGTGTGTCAACTCTGCAGGGTGGCAAGGTTGCTGTCTCCTGCGGCCCATGGCTTCTGGCGAAAATCTGGAGGCACGCCGAGTTGAACTGTGGGCTCTCAGAGGTAGGGTGGTGTGTCACACATTAGTGGCAGCTAAGCAACCTCTCTCCAGTGGGTCACGTGCGAAGCCTGGAATCATCAGGACTAGCGCCCACGCGCGCTCGTGTGTGTGTTTGTGTGTGTGTGTGATTAGCTATTAGTTTCAGTAGAGAGAGAGAGGGAGACTGACAGGATTAAACTTACAGAGATTGGACAAAACATGGAAACACCGCTAGAAAAGCATGTTTTCAATTCAAATTCATAATATAGGTTGTGCTGTTGTATTTGACAACGGGCGGCACCTACGCGATTTCCCCCATACGTTCCAATTGTCAGTCTTGGTCAGAACAGCGTTCTGTGTAGCTGCGAGTGGATTATGTCGGAGCTGAATTCGAACGCGGGCAAATTGTTAGGTGCTTCCTTAACCAAGCTACGCGAAGTGTTTGGTGTTCCAAGAGGCACCATGTCGAAACTTATACCACGTACAGGGAAACTGGGAATACATTATCCACTAACTCAGAACGAGTGTAGAAATGTGTGTTCAGCTAATGTTCACTGAAGAGGATTGTTACGGAAAGTAAGAAGACAATAGCTGCAAAAGTCAATGCTTAACTAAACATCGCAGTCGCCAAAACTGTCGGCACCAAAACTACACGGAAGGGAATTGCAAGGCGATTTGGAATTCCAAAACAACTCGTAAGTGATGCAAATGCCCGTAACGGGAAAACACGATGCCGAAGCCATAATAACTGGACTATGGAGCAATAGAACAAAGATGAGTCTTGTTTCGCACTGTTTCCCACGTCTGGCCGCCGTTACGTCGCAACAGTGAGACATGCCGGGGCTTTGGTGATGATTTGGGCAGCCATATCGTGGTATTACGTGGCTCCCATGCTTACCCTTCAAGATAGCATTACTGCCAAGAATTATGCGAGCTTTTACGGTGATGAGGTCCATCCCATGGTACAATGTTTGTTCCCCAGTGGTGATGCTGAATTCCAGGACGAAATGGATCCTTTTCACGCAGCTTCGCATGGTGCAGGACTGGTTTTAGAACAGGAGGATGAAATGTCACATCTTCCCTGGCCACGACATTCACCATATGACAGTATGATTGAGTTCTTGTGGTCTACTTTGGACAGAAGAGTGCATGATCCCTACCCATGTCGAGCATCGTTAGGTGAACTTGCAATTATTTTGCAGAAAGAATAGCGTAAGATCCCATTCAAAATAATACGGTACCTGTGTTTATCCAGTCCGAGACGACTGGAAGCTGTTTTTATATCGTATTAGGCATGGTAATGTGTTGTGCTTTTGGTGTTTACATAGTTTTCTGACTTTTATAGACATGTATACAAAACTGATACGTCTTTTGCGGCCGCCACTCCTTCACAAATTTTCTGTTGGTTTCTGTCTCGGATTCTTCGACCGAAGTTTGTTTGATGTGCTGTCGGTTTATGAAACAACGAGAACTTTATAATTTCAGGATGAGAAATTATATACAGCCTATTGAAATAATGACGATGACAAAAAGTTGAATAAAGATATCGACAAAATTGTCACTTTCAGTTACAAAAAACTACAAGTTTACAAAAAGTATGATTCTTAAATATTACTGTAAATTGCTGCACGAGAAAGAGCTGCAAAATCAGATGTGTCTGTGTATACATTGATACAATCGGTAGTTTCCTCTCAATCTTTAACTTCAAGTGAATATACTCTATGTGAATACCGCGACGACAGAAATTATAGTATTTGTTGCAACTGTTGCGAAAAATGTTATTCTGAATACTAAACTGCTAATCTCGTTTAAAGAGGACATTGCCCGCTATAATACATCTGCCAGAACCAAATATAAATTCTAGCTTGAAGAAGAAATTGCTGAGAAAGTAGTTCTGGAGTAAAGTACTGAGTGGATTATTATCTGCGGAAAAATCGGAAAAAAGTCAGTCGAAGGGTTTAAGATTTGATGGTACAGAAGTGCGCTGGAAATAACAGAGCGGACAACAGAAGATCATACAAAAAACAGTCGAGGTTCAAGGACGTTGATTGTAAGTGCTATTCTGAAATAAAGAGGGTGTTTCAGGAAAGGGCGTTTTGGCGGTCCGCATTAAACCAGTCAGAAGACTAGGAAAGGAAAATATGGACAAATACGGGTAAGATTCGGTTTCTGAGGCTTCCATACATATTCGATGTGCATATACAATGAAGTGTCAAAGAAACTGGTGTAGACATGGGTATTCAAATACAAAGATATATAAACAGATAGAACACGAAGCTGCGGTCGGCAACGCTTATATAAGACAACAAGTGTCTGGAGCAGTTGTTTGATTGATTACTGCTGCTACGATGGCAGATTACCAAGATTTATGTGAGTTTGAACATGGTTTTCGGAGACGTAGGCACACTCGTGTACCCTTGATGAGTGCACGACTCAAAGCTTTACGCCTCGCCTGGGCCCGTCAATGCTGACATTGGACTGTTGATGACTGGAAACATGTTGCCTGATCGGACGAGTCTCGTTTCAAATTGTATCGAGCGGATGAACGTGTACGGGTATGGAGACAACCTCATGAATTCATGGACCTTGCATGTCACCAGGGGACTGTTCAAGCTGATGGAGGCTCTATAGTGGTGTGGAGTGTGTGCAGTTGGAGTGATATGGGACCCCTGATACGTTTAGGTACGACTCTGACAGGTGATACGTACGTAAGCGTCCTGTCTGGATCCAATCATGTCCGTTGTGCATTCCGACGGACTTGACCAATTCCAGCAGGACAATGCGAAACTCCTTACGTCCAGAATTGCTACAGATTGGCTCCAGGAACACTCTTCTGCGGTTGAAAACTACCGCTGGTCACCAAACTTCCCAGAGATGAACATTATTGAGAATATCCATGATGCCTTGCAAAGTGCTATTCAGAAGAGATCTCCACCCCCCACGCATTCTTACGGATTTATGGAGAGCCCTGCAGGATTCGTAGTGTTAGTTCCCTCCAGCACTACTTCAGATGTTAATCGAGTCCATGCCATGACGTATTCCGGAACTTCTGAGTGATTGCGAGGGCCTTATCGATATTAGGCAGATGTAACAGTTACTTTGGCTCTTCAGTGCATATCATAACAGTAATAATTTCGTGTGACTCAGTGGTCTGGTGCAAGTCTTTCTTATTGGGCGCCACTTCTGCGATTTGAGTCTCTCTAATCTACCCAAGTTATCCAAATGGAAAATGGGATCTACAGTTTTACGTGGAATCCGAACTACGTTTTATTTCTATCGACTACATATCGCTGAAAAGTGAAGACTGAAACAAAACCAAGATTGCACACGGTTTGCCGCAACAACACCAAACTCGACTTCAACGTACATTAGTTAATCTATAGGTTGTGATGAGAAAGTTTATGAATATTGAAATATATGACATATCTAAGACTATCATTTCACTGCTTTATTTACACCGCCAAGGGACCGTAGAGTTTAGTATTTAACATAAATTTCAACTTGATACATCTAACAGTTCCTGAGGAAAGGAGGTCTTAAACAATCAACCAGTCCGACAGACGGAAACTGTAAGGAAAAAAGTATTTTTATGTGGTATAACTACAAATTAACAATTATCGGACTTTTTCCTTTATTTGTACTGTAGAACGTTGCTCCTTGCCAACTATTGTGATTTTAGGTCAAGTACCCTGTAGGTTTTGATGAGTGAGTTTGCCAGTAAGAAAATATGTGACATAAATGACGTATCTTTGGATTGCACTAATATTTGGTATAAATTTCAAATTGATACCTTTACCCTTTTCTGAGAGAAAGGAGTCTTAACTGCAGGACAGACAGACAGACGGACAACAAAGTGATCCTATAATAAGGCAGGGGCAGTGAACCTTTCCTACCTACCGCCAATTTTTGTTAAAAAATGGTTCAAATGGCTCTGAGCACTATGGAACTTAAAACAGCTGAGGTCATCAGTCCCCTAGAACGTAGAACTACTTAAACCTAACTAACCTAAGGACATCACACACATCCATGCCCGAGGCAGGATTCGAACCTGCGACCGTAGCGGTCGCGCGGTTCCAGATTGAAGCGCCTAGAACCGCTCGGCCACACTGGCCGGCCCAATTTTTGTATCCAATTTTTGTATCTCTCTTAGTAGTTAATTTTATACCCTCCCACCAGTTCCCCTGTACGGTGATTTATAAAGTAGAGAAGTAAATTTCGATTATAAACATCAGAAAGCACAGTTACAGTAAGTTAAAGCGTATAGCAATAATTACTTACCAGATACTCTTAAGTCAAAACTTACCCGCCAGGGTAACCGAGAACGCTCAGTTTGCTTTCCGCAGTGCTGCGACGAGGATGTATTGTTTACGTCCCGTCCGCGCGGACGCGAGTGCCCGTAGTTGTTTACTACTGCGTTGTCGCTAGTTTAGAGTCCATCACTACCGACGCAACATGGCACATTCCTACAGACAAACCACCATCAAGATCAGTTTTCAACCCGATCATGCACGACCGCGAGCTTTTGAAGTGGAACGTTTTCTACGTGACGACGTTAAAATTGAACCGTGAGACATAATTGGTATCCATCTCTCTATCACCAGCAGTGTTGTCTACGTCAAGTTAGTAAGTGACGAGGTGTGCAACAGAATCGTGCGCGCACATGCGAACAATCTTAAATTCAAACATTCTGATGGCCATATTGGGGCATTCTCTATCGATCACGTGGGGCTTGGCCTCCGTACGATACACGTCTTCGAACTCCCTTTCGAAGTACAACCGGACGTAGCCACCGCGGCTTTCCAGCCCTACGGCAGAGTGATCAGCCATATGGCCGAAAAATGGACCACATTTACAACGTACCCCGTTCTTAACGGGGTACGACAGATCAAAATTGAACTGACCAAACATGTTCCGTCATATCTTGTCATCGGCGGATGTAGGGCGATCATTATGTATGACGGTCAGCCACGCACTTGCTCTGGTTGTGGCCAAGAAGGGCACGTCCGGTCGGATTGTCTCCGACGACGGCTTACTCAAATCCCGACAGGTGAATCTATGGCTCCTTCTACGGTGACGACCCTTCCTCTCAATTATGCCGAAGTTGCACGGGCAGCAACCATTTCTGATGCTGACCACACTAGTCCGATAGCCGCCCCGACCATGATGGATTCTACAGTACGGGATCCGGCCTCTACAACAGCGCCCCTCACCGACCGACCTTGCCAGAAGGCGTGGATGTCAGGATGGACATTGACTCACGGTTTGTGCCGACAGCGGCTTTTCTTCCAGACACCGGAGCAGCTGAAGAAATCCACCCACATTCAGATACTGAAACACACGTCCGTAAACAGCGTTCCCCGCGAAAACACAAGAGACGGCGGCGTGCTCCATCGGACGAGTGTTTGCAGCGATCGTCTGACATGGACTGTGGACACTCCGACGACGGTACCGGCGGTACAGAGGCCGCTGTAACATCAGACTCAACATTTCGCCGTGGTGACGGCTTTAGCCCCTCCGACCCCACAGAACAGCAGGATCACAAGCAGACAGCCGCTGCCGATTCCCAGACAGTAGAGCCGATGGAGTCAGCGCCAAGTGCCGCAGCAGCCACTAACAGCCACCGACAGCCGATGGTATTTCGTGGCGACTGTGCGGACGACTGTGAGGAAAACTCCTTGCCCATCGTGTCGGACGACACGCGGGGTAATTTACCCCACCAGTGTTGATCCTTTTCTGCCATCAGATACAGTGACGAGACAGCCTTACAAGGGTATTGATGGCCAACACGGATGCTATGGATAGACCTCAAATTTATCGCGTTGCAACTATCAACATCAGCACTATACGGACGCGCGCTAAGTTATCCTTGCTTCAGGATATGTTGAACTCTGCTTCCATCGATATAGCCCTTCTCCAGGAAGTGTACGTCGACGACTTTCCAGGCATGTACGGTTACGATGCTTGCGTCTCTCCAGCTTCCCCTACAGGCAGCGGTGTCGCTGTACTTCTTCGGGAAGGGATAGTGGCGGACGATACCCTGTTTCTGCCTGGGGCAAGAGGAATGGCACTCACAGTACAGGGTGTCCGCCTTATCAATATTTACGCACCTTCCGGGACGGACAAACGTCGCGAACATTCACGATTCTTTGCGGAAGACGTAGCCCCGCTCTTCCAAGGCCGCCACGACCATCTGGTGTTTGGAGGTGACTACAATTGCGTACTGGCGCCCAGAGACCAACTCCCACGACATAATCCGTGCCTGGAACTCGAGACGCTAATTCGAGACCTGCAGATGGTGGACACTTGGGAACATCTTCACGGCCACCGACCAGGATTCACACACTTCACGAGTCACTCTTCCGGTTGTATAGACCGGATTTATGTCTCACGCTCTCTCGCCGCTGGAACACAGGATGCGGAACTGTGCCCTTGCAGCCTTCTCGGACCACTCAGCTTACATTTGTGCTATAAACCTGCTGCAGCAACAAGCGTGGAGAAGCCGCAACCCGTGCAAATTAAACATCGCTCACCTGTCGTACCCGGATTGCCGCCAAGCCGTTGAGGATACGTGGCATTCGCGTGAAAATCGCCTCCGCGCATATCCCACAACGATCCGCTGGTAGTTGGATTGCGCCAAACCGGCACTGGGGCGAACGTTGATAACCTACGGTGGCGACCACGCTACTTGGCGTAGACATACACTCGACTTCTACTTCAGGGTACTGCGCGACTGCGATGCTATGGCGCCGTCTCCGGGACGACAAACGGCGGTCCACCGTGCTAAGGCTCAGATCATCGCTTATATGCGACGCCACCTATAGGGGGTGGTTATCGGCTCGAGGACGCAGGATCGGATACCGAGCGAACGCCCGTCAATGTTCCACGTTCTTCGTGAACGTAAACGACGCCAATGAGCGCTGATACGCTTCATCGACACGGAGGACGGTCGTCGCCTCACCAAGCAACAAGACATAAAAAAAGCGTTTTACGATCATTATTCCCAACTCTATTCCGCTCAGACCCCTGATCTGACAGCACTGGAGAACGTCTCTAGGACGATTTACGGCACCGTCACCCCGGCAATGGAAGCGGCCTTGATGGAAGAAATTACAGAAGAAGAAGTGATCGACGCCATTAGAAAAGGAGCTGTCAACAAGTCTCCGGGTCCTGATGGCCTCCCCGTGGAATTTTACCGGACTTTTCCATATTTATTAGCTTCCCGATGGACGGACATCTGTCGCGAGCTACTATCCCCGGAAGTGCCGCTCCCTGCAGCCCTTGTGGAAGGGATGATTATTCCTATTCACAAACCGTCCGGTGGCTCACGACTGCAGGACTACCGCCCGTTGACGCTATTGAACTGCGACTTTAAGATCTTTTCTCGACTGTTGGCGGCGCGGATACGCCAGACCTTACGAAATGTTATCTCACCCGATGAAACGTCATTAGGAGGCGACAATAATATTCAAACAGCACTCAGTGAATATCGTGACTTGATCTCACTGGCGAGGGCATGTCGCCTGAAGGATGCACAGGCAGCAATCGATTTTAGTCAGGCATTCGACCGAGTGGACCACGACTATTTGGAAGCGGTACTCCAACATATGCGGTACCCACAGCCATTCGTCACTGTCGCCATGCGACTACTCCGTGGCGCGACGTCCAAGGTGATCGTCAACGGCCCCTCACCATTTCTCGATCGATACGCCAAGGCTGCCCTCTGCCCACTTTACTTTACGCTGTGGCCATGGAACCACTCCTCTGCGGCCTGCGCCAACGACTAACGGGTATGACGTTACGAGGCCACACTTTCCGATGTAAAGCGTACGCTGACGACCTGGTGATTGTCATCCGCAACGGTGACGACACCGCTAGCGCACTGAATTGGATAGCGAAATATAGCATGGTAGTCGTATCAACGTCGCAAAATCGGTGGCGATGAACATCGGGGTCGGATTGTCTGAGAACAGTGTCACCCCCTTACAGCTCAGAGATAGTTTGAAATGTCTCGGCATTGATTTCACAGACGATATACGACGGACCCCTGCTCACAACTTTCGACGGCTTTTACGAAATGTTCGGACTGGAATTGCCAACAACCGCCTACGAGCCCTGGACATCGTCCAAAGGACCCAGTATGTCAACACACATTTAGCGTCACGCATTCCGCAGATCGCCCAGATATTACTTATACCGGTGATGTTAGCTCGCCGTATACTTGCGGCTTTTGGGTCCTTCGTGAGTTCAGGAATGCTTTTAAGATCAAATATGAGACTCTCACCCTTCCCCGGATCGGGGAGGGCTTGGCCTTTATCACGTTCGTGACAGAGCGGTCGCTCTATTTGTGAGCACATTAGTCAAACTATGGCACCGCCGTCCGGACAGTCTGACGAGTTTGTTAATAGAAGAACTAGCACCGCCCTCCCTGTTGCCACCTGTGCCGATACACCACGTCCCCTTGTAACGCCGGAAATGCGTATCCTCCTATTTCCATCTATTGCACTATAATTTCTTTTCCTTTATTTTGTTACCTGAAGATATGACGTTTCTGTGTCTTTATATATTGTAATTGTTTTACTATTTGTATACATATGCATTTATGTCGATGTGTAATTGGTTTGTTTTGTGAATATTATTTGTATTTATACGCTGGGTCTGGCCTAGGGAAAACTATGCTATCGAACGAATACATCGATAGGTCGAGTGGAGAACCAAAGTGTTTAGGATCTTTGGTAGTGTTAACTCTGTCGCGTGGAGCGCGGGCAGAGGGAGAGTCTGGCTGGGGTGGGGCAGTGGAGCAGGTGTGTTGTGTGAAGCTCCCGCGAGTTGCCGCGCTTTCGGGGTTTGGCAGCATGTAATTGCGCTCTAGTTTCTTACATGGTGTCGCGGACGGGAAGCATTAGCTGGCGCACATCAAGAGCCCGTGTCGTCTGGTGACTGTGTCGAGAAGAAGGCGCGCCAACATCCAGCTTCTGCAACAGCGACGGCCGACAATGAGTGACTGTCGCCACCTCCTCGATCGACGGCTTCAAACCTTCAATCAACCAACAAGGAAGACTGGAAGCACGTAAAGTTTTAGAACTGTATGGCAGACCTAAGCTTTTCAAACTTTTAAAATTGTTGCATCACAAAATTACAGCAACTTTGCATGAACGTTTGTTGCTCATTGTCCCAGTTGCATTACCAAGCAGGGTCCCTTCCTTTTCCGGAATGAACCCGAGTGTCGTTGAAATTCAAACGCCAGCATCATTCGATTTCACTGCTTTAATTTCAAAGTTCAGTTAAGGTATTCATAGCTGGCTACAATATTTAGATTACACAAGCACAAATTAAGAGTGCGAGTTTTGTTACCGTATTTTAGCTTACCTGTGACTGCAGCGCAGCTTGGTATGTACTAAATTCTACTATTGTTAATTGTTCAGAATCATTTAATTCAAGTTCAAAGTTAAATCTCTTATTTATAAATTGCGTAGATTCAAGTAGCTTTTGAAATGATTGTTGAGGTAGTCCAAGACTAACCGTATTTTACTGAATTTCGATGTGCTTCAGAAAGAAAGCTCACTATTAACTTCAGTCACTAAATTAGCTTTAGATTTTCCGGTTTTATTAATTCTTTTGCTAAATTAAGTCAGAGTGTAGCGAAATTTATTACTTCTGACAAACTTTCAGTTTTCACACTGCACGTGTCAACCTTCAGTTGCCACGCTTCTAGTGCTAATTATATGTGTAATAACCTTTCTTGTTCAGTTACTATAGTAATTGTCCTTAGGACTGGCGACCGTAATTTCCCCCAAATCTCAAATATCTAATTACCGCTAGTTAATTGTTAACGTAACGGCCGCACACTTACTTTCTTTATTAACTTTAACCCTTTTCAAAATTAATTTCCACCAGTTTCATTAGCATTTTTCCTTTCATTTAGATGTAACCCTTTCCTCCCTCTTTACCGACAAATTAACTTCGGTGACGATTGCTTTTCCCAAATTTCCATTAGGTACACGCGGTTTAATTTTTCACTATCATTAAGGTCGATAAGTGAGGGGGAGGTTACACCCTCCTCGCTCTTCAACATCGGTCTTTTACCTCGAGCTAAGTTACGTTCGACTTGCCTTACCAGCGACTCAACTGGCGACGGCAAAGACGGTTTATCGGGTCCTGCAACGTGGACGACCCGATATCGTCGTGGAGAGGAAGCACCCGATCGTCAACTGGCGAGTAGTGTGGAGGACAATTCACCACGTAACACTGGACACTGACGTCACGGCGATGTGGTATATCACGGTCAACGGTAAGCAGGTGACCAGATCAAGGCTACATGCGATCCACATGGTAGACTCACCCACGTGCACGAGCTGTGGCGTTCAAGACAACGATGAACACCGTCTTAGCTGTGGAGAGTCTGCAGCAGTGTGCCACTTAGTGAGGCAAATGTCAGCATACTTCCTTCGAGTAATGCCGAATCATATCGACCCCAAGACTATCTTATTCCCGGATGAGACGTATTACCCACGCACTAAAACTAATGCAATGACGTGGCTTCGTGGACATGCAGTGCATTATTTGTTTCAAGACGGCACTAAGGACACTTTAGACTTTTGGAACTATTTGCAGATCGACATTGCAAGATCCTCCGTAACCCAAAGTATCGACAATATTCGTCCAATTATTTGTGGAGTGCGTTTCACGACCTTCCACGTAGCTCGAACATCACGGGTATGAGAAGCTAAAATTACAAGATGATGATAGAGCACTACACGGTACAACGTGGGATCTACCTTGGTCATTACGAGAATGATGATATAGCAGATGGAGAGTTTCGTCGTGAACCCTCACACTCTGTAGCAGTATTTGTCCCATTTCCTCTTTTTGTCCCCAGTGCGAAAAGGTCTTTGCAGTTTCTGTTTCCCATCCGGTGCAAGATGTAGCACTGGTTAATGGTGGTATGGATGCCACCCTACAGTTTTGTTTCATGGTTTCCTAAGCCCCGCACTTTGCTCTCTTTCTACTCTCCTTTTCTACAACTAGTAGCATGTTTTTAGTTATGTGCGTTCCCAACTCGACGCAACGAGTGCACTTGCTACTTTTCAGTTCCTTACTGTAAAAAAAAAAAAAATTAAAAATAAAAAAAAATTAAAAATAAATAAATGAATAAATAAAATTTAAAAAAAATCACAATAATACACCAACTGCATCCTTTGTACCACATGGGAGGGGGGAGATATCATGGCCAGGCCTCGCGTTGCGACCCCTGCCCACCTTGCCTCCGCCACCCCACTACCTGATCCAAAAAAAAAAAAAAAAAGAAAAACGCTAACGCGCTGCTTCCTGGACTCAGGTAGGCGCGCCAGCCCCGGATTGACGACGACGGCCGGAGTGTCGGCCAGCCTGGATGTGGTTTTAAGGCGGTTTTCCACATCCTACAAGGTGAAAACTGGGGTGGTCCCCACATCCCGCCTCAGTTACACGATTGCAGACATTTGAAACACATTCACACTATTTCACTAGATGCAGACAGCTTGGATACACTACTTCTGTCCCGGGGGGTATGGGGTGGCAGCAGGAAGGGCATCCGGCCACCCCTTCCATTAACCATGCCAATTCCGTACTTAAACCTGCCAACCTTGCGCACAATGCGGGATACAGGCAGTAGCAAAACAAGAAGAAGAAAGAAGACTCTAAGTCAAAACTTTAGCAAACCTAGTGACAATGTATTTAAAACCCCTTCCACCTACAGCCCACTATGATAACTGGAACGCCCACTAATGGGCGGTAGGGACCAGGTTGTCTACAACATCTGTAAGGGTTCACAGTTTACTGATTGAGATACGGAACCCCCTGAAACAACAAAAAAATATTCCATATGTTTAGTACCAAAAGTAGTAGTGTAACGTAGTTCATGAGATCACATTTTTGTAGTTAATCCAATCCTGAACACTTTTAACTATTCTGTTATAATTGTCTGTAAAGAGTATAATTAGATAAAATTCTCACTTACACAACAACAAAACTTAATTTTTGAAACTCGAAAGACGAGCAATACTGGGAACAACTGAGAGGAAGAAGTATGCAAGAGGTTACCAACACATGCAGTTGCCAGAAATATCCAATAACACCCGAATAATGACTGTACTAAACCACGTGACTTCTACAGTTTTCACTTGGCTGTTTTTTATGTAATGCCTTACCTACATGCAATTCTAAAAGTGAGAAAAATTTCCACCTAAAATAAGAGAAAAGTTAGTCAGATCACTAGTTTTGCCATATATTTACTACTATGATTTATTTCGTAACAGCAAAGATCGCGGCAACTTTAGATTGCCGCGTGGTCTAGGGCATCTTGTCACGGTCCGTGAGTCTCTCCCCGTTGGAGGTTCGCGTCCTCCCTCGGGCATGAGTGTGTGTGTGTTGTCCACAGCGTAAGTTAGTTTAAGTTAGATTAAGTAGCATGTAGGCTTAGGGACTGATGACGTAATTAGTTTGGTCCCATAAGACGTTACCACAAATTTCCTAAAAAACTTTGGACGACTAGCGTTAGTAGCGAACATTTCCGTCTAACGCGTGTACAGTATTCCATTATTTGAATGTGTCAGTCCGGACACTCAACTTGGTTAGGTGCCAAGGGATAGCCGATGTGATTTTTACATGCTCTGTTTTCGTTAGTTAATTACTCTGTTGTGTCCTCAACCCCTGTCCTAGGATATTAAATACGTGCCAGATTCCATAGCAGCAGCTGCGGCCTGAGGTTCATGCAGGCCTTTGTATGACCCAAGGCACGTGCAGGACGGCAACTTGCATAACTCTACGACAGTGCACTTCCTTTAGTGTTGCTGCAGAAAACTACGATGTGGCTTTCAGCGTCAGTGTTTGGCTCTACTGATATGTGGTACAGCACAACAAGGCGTAGAAAGTATAAATGCTTCGAGATCAGCCAGTAGCAGCATTCCTTTCGCTGGCACAGTCTCCGTGCCAGTCATCAAGCGAATCTACGGCACAGGTATTCCAGCCTAATCGAGCATAATCAATAACTGGGCAAAGTTGCTACGAGCAGTCAGCATGTCGTGCAGATTCCAGGCTTCGAATATGATCCACTGGGGAGAGGTTGCTTAGTTGCATCCAATTCGTGATGGGTGACACATCATCCGATCATTGAGGGTCCGGAGTTCAACGCGGCGCGTCTGCAGATTTTCGCCAGAGGCCATGGGCCGCAGGAACAGATACCCTGCTGTGCTGCACAGATGACACGCTACTGGGTAAGCAAGGGCGCTATCACCGTCAGCTGCTCTCGCACAGTCTCAGCATTCCGTTTAAGGCGTCAACCAGAGCAACAGGTACCTAGGCCGCTGCCGTCGAGTTACTGTATGGATGACATGTAGTGATAAAAAGTATTCCTAGTGAGTTAGCGTTATTGACTTCAATTTCAGTTCGATATTGGAAAACTCACACCACAGCCTCCCATACATGCAACATAATTTTCCTATTTCACTGTCACAGTTCATCCACTACTGGCCATTAAAATTGTTACACCAAGAAGAAATGCGGAAGATAAACGGGTATTCATTGAACAGATGTATTATACTAGAACTGATATGTGATTACATTTTCACGCAATTTGGGTGCATAGTGTGGGGCGGCAGGTGGATTAGTTGTTACTTATGTTTTGTATTTAAATGTTCCTACTATTTATGCTGTTGTTTGCCATTCTCAACTCTGGCTCTCTGACTACAATATTGGCAACCAGAAAGTGATTAGCAAAACGTGAAGCCTGTAATTAGAATTCCTAGAGCCCACTTCATCTGAGAAATACATTTATAGCTACAGCTTATAGCTCTGAGGAATTAGGAGATTGTCTGGGATTAATAATCGAAAACGATTCTCTCTAAAATATTCACTATATTCTGAAAGTCACAGACCAAAACGAATCCACACAATCCAATTACCAGAGCGGTTCAGAGTCTAATGCGCTGATGCAACTATAACTGTTCTAACTAAATGTGTAAGTGAATGCTCGCCATAATTTGATGATAATGTTCATCAAACGCCACGCTAAATAATGGTAGAATGTCTGTCCCGCGGCGGCACGTGAAAATTCGACATACGCAAACCGAAGATAGATCATTAAAGTCATCCCAGAATTAACACTTCACTCGAAAACGATTTCATGGTTACGCGTATCCCGGCATCCGAGGCTGTTTATAGCAATGATACCGACACGACTCCCGGCACAAGTGGTGCGCTAATCAGCGTCTGGAGAGAACTGGGGCCAGCGTACTTGTATATAAAGCCGCGGTGCGGACGGCTAAGGGAACGCCTGATCAAATCCGCTCTCCCGACTAGCCGCTGGGCTTGTAATGCATCACTTTAAGTTATTGAATAAATCATTGCTTCCTTTGCTGATGGCCGATGAAGCTCTCAATTTAAATGTGCAATCAGCACACAGGTAAGTAATTATAATAAAAGTCTGACATGGCTAAGTCAAATATTTTGGGCGAGAGAATTAATTTAATTACACTACACGCAGTGGACGAGCTCTGAACTTGCCCTTTGGAGATACGCTATCGCTATAATTTTATAGTTATTCAGTTGAAACTTCTCACATCTTTATGATTATAGCGGATCTCCCTTCTACGTAAATTTAAACATCCTAGCTTTATTTATACGCCTACTTCATCTATCTTGTTTCCTTAATTTCTAAAACAAAAACCAGAAAGTCATGAATTTCAACCAAATTTTTAATTTGTGAGTTCCAGAATACAGTTTCTACTAAATTATTATGCAAAATGAATCTAAATATAAATTTTTAAGTTTCTAGCTCTTTTCTGTTGCGCCAATGATTTTTACAGAAAAACGTCCAAATTTCAAAAATAGTTAAAGTTACTGAACTGACATTCAACACATGTTGATTTAGTAATACTCCTAACATGCTAGCATTGTTTCAGGTTATTTACTTGATTTTTAAAGTATTGCGCAACACTTATGGCGTCAGAGCTAGTTACAGCGGACTGGCTGGCACACAATCGAAAGACTGAGGTGAATTTTATAAGGCGTGAGTAGGCTGCTTCCCTACAATAGATCCTGAGAAATCAGTACCCTGAACAACCACCTCCGGCCATAATAACAGCCTTGATACGCCTGAGCATTGAGTCAAACAGAGCCTGGATGGCGTGTACAGGTACAGCTGCCCATGCAGCTTCAACACGATACCACAGTTCATCACGAGTAGTGACAAGCGTATTGTGACGAGCCAGTTGCTCGGCCACCATTGACCAGACGATTTCAGTTGGTGAGAGATCTGGAGAATGTGCTGGCCAGGGCAGCAAACGAAATTTTTCTGTATCCAGAAAGGCCCATACAGGACCTGCAACATGCGGTCGTGCATTATCCTGCTGAAATGTAGAGTTTCGCAGGGATCGAATGAAGGGTAGAGCCACGGGTTGTAACACATCGGAAATGTAACGTCCACTGTTCAAAATGCAGTCAATGGGAACAAGACGTGACAGAGACGTGTAACCAATGGCACCCCATACCATCAGGCCGGGTGAATCGCCAGTATGGCGATGACGAATACACGTTCCAAAGTTGGTTCACCGCGATGTCGCCAAACACGGATGCGACCATCATGATGCTGTAAACAGAACCTGGATTCATCCGAAAAAATGACGTTTTGCCATTCGTGCTCCCAGGTTCGTCGTTGAGTACACCATCGCAGGCGCTCTTGTCTGTGATGCAGCGTCAAGAGTAACCGCAGCCACGGTCTCCGAGCTCATAGTCCATGCTGCTGCAAACGTCTTCGAACTGTTCGTGCACATGTTTGTTGTCTTGCAAACTCAGTGATCGAGACGTGGCTGCACGATCCGTTACAGCCATGCGGATAAGATGCCTGTCATCTCGACTGCTAGTGATACGAGGCCGTTGGGATCCAGGAGGGCGTTCCGTATTACCCTCCTGAAGCCACCGATTCCATATTCTGCTAACAGTCATTGGATCTCGACAAACGCGAGCAGCATTGCCTCGATACGATAAACCGCAATCGCGATAGGCAACAATCCCACCTTTATCAAAGTCGGAATCGTGATGTTACGCATTTCTCGTCCTTACACGAGGCATCACAACAAAGTTTCACCTGGCAACGCCGGTCAACTGCTGTTTGTGTATGAGAAATCGGTTGGAAACTTTCCTCATGTCAGCTCATTGTAGGTGTCGCCACCGGCGCCAACCTTGTGTGAATGCTCTGAAAAGCTAATCATTTGCATATCACAGCATCTTCTTCCTGTCGGTTAAATTTCGCATCTGTAGCAAGTCGTCTTCGTGATGTAGCAATTTTAATGGCCAGTAGTGTATTAATCTTAAACATGGCGTTGTCTGCGGAGTGAGGATGGCGGAAGTAAATTGTATCGCTGCTGGTGCGAGAATCCTGCCTTCTGTGAGTTAGCTAGCATCCTCACCTTAAGTCTCACGATCTTATCATCTGTATTCCACTGTCTGTAATGTAATGTAAGAGAAACAGCTATAGGAGGACACAGCTCTCAAATGACATAGGGTAGCATAAGTTCTAGTGTTAAAATAATTGTTTATTTCGTCCTTGAATATATACTTAACTGTTGACGGCTCGTACATCGGCCAACGCGCTAAAACGTCGCACAAGTACGATTATAATAGTTGAAGCAAGGCTTTCTCCGAATCATACTCCAAGTTTTTCAAAAACCTCGCAGTTCATCAGTCGCACACAGCTTCCTCAGCGACTACCGAACACGCAATTTCCCACACCACAAATTTAGGTATTCGCCCAAGTATTTATTCTCTCCGCGGACATGCTGGTCATTCCAGATACTTACCCACGCAGCCTACTGTCACACTGTGAAAGGTTTGTGCGGTGCTGTTCTGTTAACAACAACAAAGTCTTGCAAACAATGGAAGCTCCAACCTGGGTCATACGTATCTGACACCGTTTTCTTACACTACTGGCCATTAAAATTGCTAAACCACGAAGATGACGTGCTACAGACGCGAAATTTAACCGACAGGAAGACGATGCTGTGATATGCAAATGATTAGCTTTTCAGAGCATTCACACAAGGTTGGCGCCGGTGGCGACACCTACAACGTGCTGACATGAGGAAAGATTCCAACCGATTTATCATACAGATATAGCAGTTGACCGGCGTGGCCTGGTGAAACGTTGTTGTGATGCCTCGTGTAAGGAGGAGAAATGCATAACATCACGTTTCCAACTTTGATACAGGTCGGATTGTAGCCTATCGCGATTGCGGTTAATCGTATCGCGATAGTGCTGCTCGCGTGTGTCGAGATCCAATGACTGTTAGCAGAATATGGAATCGGTGGGTTCAGGAGGGTAATACAGAACGCCGTGCTGGATCCCAACGGCCTCGTATCACTAGCAGTCGAGATGACAGGCACCTTATCCGCATGGCGGTAACGGATCGTGCAGCCACGTCTCGATCCCTGAGTCAACAGATCAGATGGGAACGTTTGCAAAACAACAACCATCTGCACGAACAGTGGACGACGTTTGCAGCAGCGTGGACTATCAGCTCGGAGACCGTGGCTGCGGTTACCCTTGACGCTGCATCACAGAGAGGAGCGCCTGCGATGGTGTACTCAACGAAGAACCTGGGTGCACGAATCGCAAAACGTCGTTTTTCGGATGAATCCAGGTTTTGTTTACAGCATCATGATGGTTGCATCAGTGTTTGTCGACATCGCGGTGAACGCACATTGGAAGCGTGTATTCATCATCGCCATACTGGCGTATCACCCGGGGTGATGGTATGGGGTTCCATTGGTTAGACGTCTCGGTCACCTCTTGTTCGCGTTGACGGCACTTTGAACAGTGGACGTTACATTTCCGATGTGTTACGACCCATGGCTCTGCCCTTCATTCGATCCCTGCGAGTCCCTACAATTCAGCAGGATAATGCACGACCGCATATTGCAGTGCCTGTAAGGGCCTTTCTGGATATAGAAAATGTTCGACTGCTGCCCAGGCAAGCACATTCTCCAGATCTCTCACTAACTGAAAACGTCTGGTCAATGCTGCCGAACAACTGGCTCGTCACAATACGCCAGTCACTACTCTTGATGAACTGTGGTATCGTGTTGAAGCTGCATGGGCAGCTGTACCTGTACACGCCATCCAAGCTCTGTTTTACTCAATGCCCAGGCGTATCAAGGCCGTTATTACGGCCAGAGGTGGTTGTTCGGGGTACTGATTTCTCAGGATCTATGCACCGAAATTGCGTGAAAATGTAATCACATGTCAGTTGTAGTGTAATATATTTGTCCAATGAATACCCGTTTATCATCTGCATTTCTTCTTGGTGTAGCATTTTTAATGGCTAGTAGTGTAATTTTATGGCATATCGATTTCAATGCCTGACTGATCATATTCAGCGTAAGATAAGTCCTGCCCAAAATACAGCTTCAAACCCAGGTGTTAATAGTGAAGATCACACCAAGTATCAGATAAGATTTGAATCGTATCTGCTAGTTGGTATTTTTGAAGTTCCTTTTTGTACAGGACTGTGTGAGCAAGGCATCCCTATTTCACTTAGTGCGGCGCTGAAGACGATCACTCAGTAATTGAAATCAGTGTGCAGTAATAATAAAACTAATAAATTTATAAAACCAATGCTGGAGTTTTCCTTCTTTGTAATACATGTTGCTTGGTCATGGTGCACAAATTTCCTAACGGAATGCAACGCCGGCCGGAGTGGCCGAGCGGTTCTAGACGATACAGTCTGGAACCGCGCGACAGCTACGGTCGCAGGTTCGAATCCTGCCTCGGGCATGGATGTGTGTGATGTCCTTAGGTTAGTTCGGTTTAAGTAGTTTTAAGTTCTAGGGGACTGATGACCTCAGGTGTTGAGTCCCATAGTGCTCAGAGCCATTTCAACCATTTTTTGGAATAAAACCTTAAAAACAACAAAGTCATAATCTGTGGTAACTGTTTTGTGTTACTCTAGTATAACCAGACAGAAGTGCACTAAAACGTGGCAACACTGTAACGTCACGTTGTGTGTGTTTCAGATCGACCGGCAACCTCCTTCTTGCCCTCGATGCAACCGTTCTGCTGCTTCTCGCATACGCCGACACAGTGAAGAGTGCCGACGTCAGTGGCCCAACACGTATTATGGAAGCAAATGATACTCAGAGCACCAATAAATGGGAAGCATCACCGAGCACTGTACGCAATATTATGACTGAGATTGATTTCATTGGCAATAACAGCAGTTCTTTTGTCGCTAAGGGCACTATAGAACGAAACACAGCTCACTACTCCCCACCACATACCACAAATTCCAACTTACAGTCAATTAACAACTCGTCAGTTACGAAAGCACGTGTTGCAGAAAAGGCACGTGGAAAAGACAGGTGGAACAGTCCCAAACGATGGCGTGCCTCCGACGCAACGATGGACGGCAAAGAGAGGAGTGAAGTCGCAGCGTTAAACAAAACAGGAAGGGCTGGTTCTGGAGGGAACACCTCCAACGGCTGCAGCCTGAAGAACCGGATGTCTCGTCCGAGGCTGCGGACGCCGTGGGAAATCATTCCACGGACAGGCAACGAACTACGAATCGTTGGCGGTCTTGCAGCCGAAATCGAGGAGTTTCCGTACATCGCATCGCTGCGCTACAGCGGGTACCACCGTTGTGGCTGCAGCATAGTGAACAGTTTCTGGCTACTCACCGCGGCGCACTGCTTCCTCGATCTCAGCACATACCAAGTGTCCTACAATACTGCCAACTACTTAATCGCGGCTGGTGGGCCGTATTTGACTAACAATGAGACCGGTACCTGCAACAACTATGAGGTACGTATGTTCGTTTATCTTGGACGTCTGTTTGGTATTCTGCATTTGCTACTGATATTGTGGGATGAATGTCGTGCTTTAAGACATGTGTGTATGTCCTTCATAACAAGGCGTCCCATTTTACTACAGAGGCAAGCAAATTAACGTTAATGTAACTACTGCACTGATGTGACGAAAGTCATGGGATACCTCTACCTCTTAATGTCGTGTCGGACCTCCTTCTGCCCAGTAGAGTGCTGCAGCTCGACGTGCCATGGACTCAACAACTCGCTGGAAGTACCTGCAGAAATATTCAGCCATAGCTCCTCTGTAGCCTTCCATAGTCGTAAAAGTGTTGCCGTGGCAGGATTTTGTTCAGGAGCTGACCTCTCGATTATGTCCCATAAATGTTCGACGTGATACATGTCGGTTCATCTGGTTGGCCAAATCATACATCTCATTCTACATCTACATCTACATATACATCCATACTCCGCAAGCCACCTGACGGTGTGTGGCGGAGAATACTTTGAGTACCTGTATCGGTTCTCCCTTCTATTCCAGTCTCGTATTATTCGTGGAAAAAAAGATTGTCGGTATACCTCTGTGTGGGCTCTATTCTCTCTGATTTTATTCTCATGGTCTCTTCGCGAAATATACGTAGGAGGGAGCAATATACTGCTTGACTCCTCGGTGAAGGTATGTTCTCGAAACTTCAACAAAAGCCCGTGCCGAGCTACTGAGCCTCTATCCTGCAGAGTCTTCCACTGGAGTTTATCTATCATCTCCGTAATACTTTTGCGATTACTAAATGATCCTGTAACGAAGCGCACTGCTCTCCGTTGGATCTTCTCTATCTCTTCTATCAACCCTATCTGGTACGGATCCCACTCTGGTGAGCAGTACTCAAGCAGTGGGCGAAGAAATGTACTGTATCCTACTACCTTTGTTTTCGGATTGCATTTCCTTAGGATTCTTCCAATGAATCTCAGTCTGGCATCTGCTTTACCGGCGATTAATTTTATATGGTCATTCCATTTTAAATCACTCCTAATGCCTACTCCCAGATAATTTATGGAATTAACTGCTTCCAGTTGCTGATCTGCAATTTTGTAGCTAAATGAAAAAGGATCTTTCTTTCTATGTATTCGCAGCACATTACACTTGTCTACATTGAGATTCAATTGCCATTCCCTGCACAGTGCGTCAATTCGTTGCAGATCCTCCTGCATTTTAGTACAATTTCCCGTTGTTACAACCTCTCGATATACTACAGCATCATTCGCAAAAAGCCTCAGTGAACTTCCGATGTTATCCACAAGGTCATTTATGTATATTGTGAATATCAACGGTCCTGCGACACTCCCCTGCGGCATACCTGAAATCACTCTTTCTTCGGAAGACTTCTCTCCATTGAGAATGACATACTGCGTTCTGTTATCTAGGAACTCTTCAATCCAATACGCTCGAGTTGTTCCGCGAATAATTGTGGTCCAGTGACATGGCGCACTGTCATCCACAAAAATTGTATACTTGTTTTGGGAACAAGTACACGAACATAACCATTTTCAGTCAATGAGGCTCTACGCCACAATCGAAACCTACCATCAGTTTTTACCAACTAGAATCGGGACTGATCGTACCAAGCCACAGTTATCCAGTCGTCGAGGCCCCAACCGGTATTTTCACGACCCTAGGAGAGGTGCTGCAGACGATGTCGAGTTGTTGGCAAAGCCACTCGCGTCGGTCTTCTGCTCCTAGAGCCCATGAACGCTGAAGTGCACCGCGCTATCCTAACGGATACATTCGTCCTACGTCGCATATTAATTTTCGTGGTTATTAAGCGCAGTGTTGCCTGTTTGTTAGCACTGACAATTCTGCACAAACGCTGGTGCTCTCGCTGGTTAAGTGAAGGCCGTCGGTCACCTTGTTGTCCGCGGTGAGAAGTACTGCCTGAAATTTGGTACTTCCGGCCAACTCATGACTCTATGGATGTCGGAATACTGAATTCCCTAAAAATTTCCGAAACTGTATGTCCCATGTGTCTAGCTTCAGCTACCACTCCGCGTTCAAGGCCTGTCAATTCCCGTCTTGCTGCCATAATCAAATGCCGGCTGGGGTGGCCGAGCGGTTCTAGGGGCTACAGTCTGGAACCGCGCGACCGCTACGGTCGCAGGTTCGAATCGTGCCTCAGGCATGGATGTGTGTGATGTCCTTAGGTTAGTTAGGTTCTAGGGGACAGATGACCTCAGAGCCATTTGAACGATAATCAGATCGGAAACCTTTTCTCACGAAATACCTGAATAGAAATGTCGGCTCCGTCAGTGCACTGGCCTTACATACCTTGTGTACGTGATACTACCTCCATATTTATATGTGCACATCGCTATCCCATGAGTTGTGTCGCCACACGTGTGTGAAATGAGCAACGCCATGAACGTACCAGAAATAAGGAAATTACAATGAAATCCAGGCCGTTAGCTGCTTACAGGCATTGATAAATACCAATACAGTTGAAATGTGTGCCGTGACCGGGACTCGAACCCAGGATCTCCTGCTTGCATGTCGACGCTCTATCCGACTGAGCCATGTCTGAAAGAACAGATACCATCTTGATATAGATAGCTGCTTACGTGCGTTGATAAATACCAAAGGGGACAGTTGAAATGTGTGCCGCGACCGGGACTCGAACCCAGGATCTCCTGCTTGCATGGTGACGCTCTATCCGACTGAGCCATGTCTTAAGGAACAGATACCATCTTGATATAGATAGGCTTACCGGCCAATGATCTTCTTCAGTGCGGATCCACACACGTTGCTCAAACTCTTACGGGACTCGGTAGATTGACTGCCTCGAGTAATGAGTATAGTAGTCAGGGGCACTGCAAATGTAGTGTGTGGACAGTAAGTTGGAAATGTGCGTCTCACGGGGAGCGCTGCCATGTAGGCAGGAGATCCCGGGTTCGAGTCCCGTCGGGACACACATTTTCAACTGCGCCTTTGATATTTATCAACGCCTGTAAACAGCTAATGTTCTGGAATTCATTGTAATTTAATTCTTCGAGAGCTGCAATATCAGAAATGGTATCTGTTCTTTCGAACATGTCTGGAATAACAGATACCATCTTCATATATTCATACTAGAAATAACGTCGTTCAACCAGTGAATGTAATATTTTGGCGTAGATTATAATAAAAAAAATTGCTGTTGTGTAAGGATACCTGTACTGGCTCATCTAAAAAAATTGAGACTACAATAAAAAAAAAACTAAAGCTTGAGAAAGTAGGAGAAATTATGTACGTGGAAACATTTATCGTGATTCGAAAAATGTATAATTATATTAATTAGTTTGTAAATGTATAACGGATCTAAAAAAATATTTATTTCTGAAGCAGCATTGGGCCAGCTTATAAATGCACTGTCTTAAACTACACCCTTGGTTTCCTAAACTGAATCGTGGTGAACATGAAGATGACGTTTGAATTCAATTTAAAAAGCTCTCACTGCATTTAACATAGTCGTATTTTCTTCTGCATTGGCCCCAATCGATCACAACCATAATGAGTCCTCTCCATACACCATGCAGTGAATCGTATTCCTCTTTTCCTCTTTCTAGGATGTTTTACAAAACCAGGATACTGTGCCAGTCATCGACACTACCTTGGCAGGGAATTCGTTGTTCGTGTTCTTTGTTTTTAGCTGTCTGTATGTCGAAGAAGTTAAAACTGTACGACTTCTTTCCCTGTAGGTGCTGGAGCCACTTCCTATGCCTTTATGTAGGCCTCATACGTCGGTGAGCACTGATGTTGATGACGAGTGAGACTGTTTTCAGAACTGACAGAGAAATCTCCATCAAACTATAGACTTGCAGCCCAAGCTGCTGCTGCAAAATCGTTGCCATCGAAGATATTTCTGTTAACAGGTCATTTTTTGTTTTGTGGTGGACAACGATTTATAGCTTTTGGGAGTTTTTTCTCCACAACACAACACAAAAAAGACCTGTTAACAGAAATATCTTCGATGGCAACGATTTTGCAGCAGCAGCTTAGGCTGCAAGTCTATAGTTTGATGGAGATTTCTCTGTCAGTTCTGAAAACAGTCTCACTCGTCATCAACATCAGTGCTCACCGACGTATGAGGCCTACATAAAGGCATAGGAAGTGGCTCCAGCACCTACAGGGAAAGAAGTCGTACAGTTTTAACTTCTTCGACATACAGATGACAGTTTATTAGGTATATTTCCTCGTTTTTTGTATCATTTTCACGAGAGCTTTGCGGACACTATTGAGTCCTTTCCTACTGTGGGTCGGTGAAGGATTCTTCTTATTTGGAGAACTGTCCTGTTTATGCTGTCTAGTGCTTTTTATAGTTATCGACTAAAGAATTTTAGCTTGCCTGACCTGGAGCCTCTTCTAGTTATTTAGTTAATTAGTCAGTTACATGTTCCATGGATCATTCTGCTCGATAAATCGTAATGATGAGGAACGAGTCATCTTGCATTCACATCACAAATTAATTTGTACATATGGCTACACCCTGAACATATCTAGGCTTTTTCTTATTTTTTTTAAGAAAAAAACATATCCAGATGTTGTGAGTTAGTAAGTCCTACTCACAAAATTTTACACGTTATAATAATAGAAATCCTTCCGTGGCATGAACAGAGTTGTCAAGGAGAAACTCTCTCCGTTTGTTTTCAAATTTTACTTAGCTGGCTGTCAGACGTTTTATATCACTGGATAAGTGATCCAGAATTTTGTGCACCCATTTTTATGCTAAAGACAACCTTAATGTGAAGTAATGAATGCAATTTTTCCTTCTGGTATTGTAATTATGTACACCATTGTTCCTTCCGAACTGTTGTGGATTATTTACAATAATCGTCATGAGGGAATAAATATACTGTGAAGCAGTAGTCAGAATGCCCAACTCCTTAAACAGATGTCTACAAGATGATCGCGGGTGAGCACTACATACTATTCTTACAGCGCATTTTTGTGCAAAGGAGGCTTTCTTTCTGAAAGATGATTCCCCAGAACATTATTTCATACGACGTCATTGATTGAAAATATGCAAAATATGTCAACATACTTATTTATCTACCGAATATAGGCAATGATTCTAAGTGCCAAATGTGGCCTGAACGAAGTTGTTTCAGGAGTTCCAAAATGTGCTTTTTCCACTTTAAATTCACATCAACATAGACATCAACAAATTTTGAAGTTTCCACTGTGTTTATTTACATTATCTCCGCGACGTGTGTTACACCTATCGCAACAATGTATGTGGTTGCAGAATATTGCATGACTACAGCGGATTCAATGAACTATGAAAAAACCGAACTGTTAAGACAGACCTCGTCATTTGGCACTGCGTTCTGAAGGAGGCTACTGAAATTCGAGTGGCCGACGGGCCGATCAACAGATACAGTGGCTATACCCTAAGCAAAGTCTGAGACTCAGCGCTCAGCCAACAAAAATCACAGCGTCGACCAACAACCATTTCCACCTCCGACGGGAGCTACAGAACCATTGAGGAATCTGGGTTCGGGCATAGAGTTCGGCGATACCGACATCCACCACTGCACCCGACGCGTCGGGTGCCGCGTAATGGGGGAAGGATTGGGGAGAGGTTATAGTATACAGCAGGCGGGATGTTGAGACGACGCTTATTGAACAGATATCACCTGAAGATGACGGCAAGCACGCTGCCGAAGTATCATGTTGCCAAGATGACTGCACCCAGCTGGACACCCGAGAACAATGCAAACAGTCAATTCGCCGGTAAAGCTTAAGATCATGCACTTGGTTCCTCAACAGGGAGGAGATGTATCAGAGACTTAAGAAGCTGGATAATCTTCCTGACAGGAAATATGTCTATTCAGCTCACTCGCCTTCTTGATGAGGTGCCTTGACTATAGCATAATCCCAATATTCGAGAGGATTGGCCATCTATCATAAAAAGAGTCAGTCTGGTCCTAGTAAGGGTGGGTGTTGGTGATGGTGGTATGTATAGGGCGCTCAAAGAGGTCATCAGTGCCCATACTCAACTACCTTGTAAAGGGAAGGATCCGGTACACACGTCGGCGACTGGACACAACATCTAAAGAATTATTCACACTCCACCTGGAGATGGCTTGTCTACTCTCTACTGATTGCTGGGAATGGATTGATGCTGTCTCTTGGACTCATGAGGACTGATATTGATGCAGTGCTACTACCAAAGGAGTCACCGAGTTCGAACGTCCGGCAGCAAGAGGGTAACAGATGCAAGAAAAGCAGCGATGAACCGTGGTCAACCTCACAGAGAAAGAGATTGACGACGCAGTACAATCAGTTCCGGAAAAGGGACTCAATTACACTCAAACACCGCCTATTATACTTGTTGCAAATTTGGTCAGTGTTATAGAACAAGTAATTTCGACACTCTCCAACGACTATGCGGTAGAAATACCCCGGAAAACGTGTCAAACTCTCACCAGAGCCTTTCTACCAGGTGCAAACGACGCGAAAGCGGAAAGAGCTGCCTTTCAAGAACTACAGAATGATACTGAAATAGCCATTCTATCTGCGAAGAGTGGAAATGCCACTGTATTACTTCCGCTATCAGAGTACAATCTCAAAACACACCATCTATTTTAAGATCCAGCATACACAGAATTGAAGGGAGATCCGATCAACAGAGTGAAGAATAAGACCATTGAGCTTCTACACTAGTCCCGCCCCGAAGTAAATCGTTAAGAAGCTTCGACTATGAGCTGCTGCACCACCAAGGCTCTACAGCTTACCAAAGGTTCCCAGATATGATGACGTTCCATTGAGTCCAATTTTGAGCACATAGGAGCACCTTCGTACCAGCTGGCCAAACATCTCACCTCAGTATTAAGT
This sequence comes from Schistocerca cancellata, assembly GCF_023864275.1. Taxonomy (NCBI): domain Eukaryota; kingdom Metazoa; phylum Arthropoda; class Insecta; order Orthoptera; family Acrididae; genus Schistocerca; species Schistocerca cancellata. The sequence continues at coordinate 940,536,317 of NC_064627.1, forward strand.
GCCTACTTCGGTAATTGTCAGCACCAGTTCAGGAACTTTGCACATTTCATTCAACAGCTGCAAGGACTATGTCTTCTTGATGAGGACCTTACTGTGAGCTTTTGATATAATGTCCCTCTTGCTAATTCCCTAATCTCTTCGAATTGGTGTTCACATCAACATTCATTCTCTTCAATGGCAATTATTACGAACAAATGAATGGAGTCGTCATGGGTAGCCCTCTGTCACTGCTTGTGGCAAACTTTTTAATGGAGAATCTTGAAGAGAAAGCTCTGGAAACAGCTGCAATGAAGCCTACATGCTGTTTCAGACATGTTTATGACACATTTGTGATGTTGCCAAATTGGAGTGAAAAACGTCAGGAGTTCCTCCAACATCTGAACTCTCGGCACCCCATGGATGTGGATGAGAATGGCGACCTCCCCTTCTCAGACATCTTAGTACGTGCGTAACGGACGCCGCTGTCGGATACAGCGTGTACAGGAAACCACTCTCACTGACTTGTATCTCCATACCGTCAGCTGTCAATATCCTTCACGGCGTGAAGTGGTGCACAGGGACCGTGCATTATCGGACAAGGAATGGTTGGAAAGGGAGCTCAACCACCTTAAGGACATAACCAAGCGGCACGGATACGGCGGGAGACAAATCCGACGAGTCTTCATGCAGAAGGTACAGGCCTAACAAATACAGCACGACGTGCAGGATGAGACAATGGCATGTCAGCAGAACGCTAGCAAAGTATCGAATAAAATCGGAGAAATCCTGGTTCGACGTAACATTACTTGTGTTTTCTGTCCACCTCCAAAAATGAGTGCACTATGAAGTTCGTAGGAAGACGACTAGCGGTTCCGTAAACCGAGTATTTACCGTATTCCATTTAATTCGGTTAGGCACTCTTCGGGCAGAATGTGCACACAATCGATGAAAGACTGAAAGAACACAGAAGATACACTAAACTTAAGCAACCAACAAATTCAGCAGCTGAATAACATTGGATGGCTGCAGGGGATTCAATGAAGTATGAAGAAACGGAAGTATTAAGACTAGAGATGACCAAAACTGTATTTCTCAGAGATCGGATCAGAACTTGTCAATCACTGGAATGAACCAGGTCTTTTTCATGACTCACCACTCACTCATAAAATAAGCAAAAGGAAGGCACATTGCCGTTTTAATCCAGGTCACTAAACCTGTATTTTTACCTCTTTGGTCCTATTTTGAAGGAAATTATAAAGAGGAGTAATAATTTTGTGTTATGCCCCGAATACTTTTGCAATATAAAAGTTTTAAATATCGTCTGTTGTAAAAATTACAAATGTTGCGATGAAATCCTAAATGTTTTTATCAAGTGGAAAAATTTTCAGAATGAAGGCTTACTCTTGTTATATTTTGATACTTTTATTGGAAAAAATACAGTATAAGAATTATAACATAACTGTAATTAAAGTGTATCTGCAGTCGTCATTTACAGTCAGTATTACCAAATATGTACCCAAAAACGAAAAATTAGTTATCATTGACATTCATAAATAAAATCCGATCCATTTCAGTCGATGAGAGTCTGTTTCTGTGTCCTGCTTTTGAAAATATTCGTCCACAGGGAACTGATGTTGCTGCGATGCATAACGTTTTTATAACCAATTGATGCAGCTTTGGCCACAGCAATTTCCTTGTGTCCAACCAGTTCAAGGGATCGCAGTTTCTAGGCAAATATCCCTCCGTTCTATATTTACCCAAGTCGACAACTGCCGCACTTCCCAGGTCGTGACTTCCGTGAAGCTGACCAATAGTTTATCAAACTCCTCCCGAGCTGAAGAAGTCTCATGCATTATGGTGGTAACTGGTTGAGAAATGAGCTGTGTTTTTTCTTGTTGATCAACCAACGCTTTCGTTTCTGAAATAGCCTTTATACATCAATATTGAAATGTTTTCTCTGCTGAAAATCCTTGACTTTTGAATCAGAGGTCCCGTAACGTTGCATAACCAATCAATTCGTTCCTGGAGATAGCCCCGAACCACTCGGATAACCCTTTAAGGAAATTATAAATCAATGACTCTATTTCTTGACGGCATTCTTTAGTTTTGTCTTGAAAAGATTCCAGTAGCCGTTCCATTAATCTTGGCAAGAATTTCATTTTTGAAAGTGAGACTATTTTCTCTGAGGACACCTCTTTCGTTAACTCATCGAAAACTTTCAAACTCTATGAAACCTGTTACATTACCTCCAAGTCTGCATCTTTTAAGTTTGAGGTGATCGACTTTCCACCTAAAATAGCGATACAAGAAATTATGGAATCTTCATTTAAAGCAAACCCTTGCAACATTTCATAGGTAGAGTTCCATCTGGTTGGGACGTCTTGTTTCAGTTTCAGTCGGTAATTTTTTAAATTTTCCTCCATTTCAGCAAGTTTCTTTAAAGCAAAGGGTCTCTCCTTAAGAGAATGTATTCTTTTGACCCCGTCAACGGCTTTCTGTATGGGCTTCTGAAATGCGTGTTGCACAGTGAGGTTAAAAGATTGTGTAAAGCATGGGATATGCGGAAGTTTGATAAGTATGGTACTTAATTTCGTATTGGATGCATTGTCTGTTATTATGGAGGTGATTTTAAAATCGATTTTGTATTTGACAGTAATGGACATAAACCAGTTTGACCTATGTTCTGCAGTGCGTCTATCTTCAAATTGTGAGCGCTGCAAAGGGTATGACTGTAGTTCACTCTTCTCATCTATGAAATGTGCTGTGAAAGCACGGAACCTTACGTTATTTATACTCGTCACGCATCAGGCATAAGGCAGACTGCCTTTGCATTGGCCAAATGATTTTCCATTTTATCGAATAACTCATCATACAAACTATGAATTAGAAGGTTTGACAACGTTTTCCGACTTGGTAAATAAAATTTTAGGCAAATAGTAAATGAGAAGCAGATCAGAACTTGGTGCATAACCTGACGATATTGATGGGCTGGATACAACTTGAGACTCAGTTTGCCTTTCTGAGAGGATACCTTCACCCGACATGGAAACAGACGTCCGAGATGACGGTTCACGAGAAATGATTTCTCGATTTTCTGCATCGATTGATAGCGATCTTGATCGGCTTCCTGAACCGCATCGTTCCAGAGGTACTGTAGGACACTTTGATTTTAGATGCCCATTCAGGTCTGATAATGAGCCAGAAGCCATGGAAATTATCTGCTAACAGTAGCGGAATTTTTGTTTTTCTCCTTTTTATGGTAAAATGCTACCGTACATCGCTCATAATTCTTCTCGTCGAAGGAAATGTGGTTGACATATTGTTGTGAAGCACTGAAAAGTACGCTGGAAAAATTAAAATTTTTACTGTTAACGTAGACATTTTAAGTTGCAAAAGCTGAAAGTGAAAACAAATGTACATGCAGCAGATTCTACAATCAGAAGTTATAGAGAAAGATGTAGACCCACAGTCGTGAAATTTGTATCATATACACTACTGGCCATTAAAATTGCTACACCAAGAAGAGATGCAGATGATAAACAGGTATTCATTGGACAAATATATTATACTAGAACTGACATGTGATTACATTTTCACGCAATTTGGGTGCAAAGATCCTGAGAAATCAGTACCAAGAACAACCACCTCTGGCCCTAATAACGACCTTGATACGCCTGGTCATTGAGTAAAACAGAGCTTGGATGGCGTGTACAGGTACAGCTGCCCATGCAGCTTCAACACGATACCACAGTTCATCAAGAGTAGTGACTGGCGTATTGTGACGAGCCAGTTGCTCGGCCACCATTGACCAGACGTTTTCAGTTGGTGAGAGATCTGGAGAATGTGCTGGTCAGGGCAGCAGTTGAAACATTTTCTATATCCAGAAAGGCCCGTACAGGACCTGCAACATGCGGTCGTGCACTATCCTGATGAAATGTAGAGTTTCGCAGGGATCGAATGAAGGGTAGAGCCCCGGGTCATAACGCATCTAAAATGTAACGTCCGCTGTTCAGAGTGCCGTCAATGCGAACAAGAGGTGTCCGCGACGTGTAACCAATGGCACCCCATACCATCAGGCCGGGTGATACGCCAGTATGGCGATGACGAATACACGCTTCCAATGTGCGTTCACCGCGATGTCGCCAAACACGGATGCGACCATCATGTTGCTGTAAACAGAACCTGGATTCATCCGAAAAAATGACGTTTTGCCATTCGTGCCCCAAGGTTCGTCGTTGAATACACCATCGCAGGCGCTCCTGTCTGTGATGTAGCGTAAAGGGTAACCGCAGCCATGGTCTCCGAGGTGATAGTCCATACTGCTGCAAACGTCGTCGAACTGTTCGTGCAGATGGTTGTTTCCTTGCAAACGTCCCCATCTGATCTGTTGACTAAGGGATCGAGACGTGGCTGCACGATCCGTTACAGCCATGCGGATAAGATGCCTGTCATCTCGACTGCTAGTGATACGAGGCCGTTGGGATCCAGCACGGCGTTCCGTATTACCCTCCTGAACCCATCGATTCCATATTCTGCTGACAGTCATTGGGTCTTGACGAACGCGAGCAGCAATGTCGCGATACGATAAACCGAAATCGCGATAGGTTACAATCCGACCTTTATCGAAGTCGGAAACGTGATGGTACGCACTTCTCCTCCTTACACGAGACATAACAGCAACGTTTCACCGGTCAACCGCTGTTTGTGTATGAGAAATCGGTTGGAAAGTTTCCTCATGTCAGCACGTTGTAGGTGTCGCCACCGGCGCCAACCTTGTGTGAATGTTCTGAAAATGTAATCATTTGCATATCACAGCATCTTCTTCCTGTCGGTTAAATTTCGCCTCTGTAGCACGTCATATTCGTGGTGTAGCAGTTTTATTGGCCAGTAGCGCACGAAAAGGTCTGAATCAGTCAGTGATTAAGGAACTCGCGAAGACAAGTGTGACAATGCGCGAGGTCTTTACTGCAGAGAGAGAATAATTTTGAATAATTTGATATTCGAACTTGGGCTGCGTGTGAACAAGAAATGGCAGGATAATGGTGCGGATGAAGGCTGAAAAAGAAAAAAAGAAAAAACGAAAAAAAATAAACAGTGCAAATGAACTCTAAAGCCTGTGCTTTAGGAGCTACTAACTTGTCTAGTCATGCAACCACTAATTCTACCAGTATCTCTGTATTTGTGCTGTAGAACGTGATTGGTCATCACTTTCTACTCATTTCGATGAACTCTGCCGAATATTTCTGAATATCGACATCCATGTCTTTCTTCTAACGAACGTGGACACCTGTCTCAAGCCAAGTGCGCTTCCAGTTCCGTAAATAGAGACTCCATTGTCCTAAGACACCACAGAAGTAACAGCTAAGGAGGTGGAATAGCGGCGTACAAACGCTTTGACTTATTACCGCCCGTGCTACTCGCATCAAATACTAATGAAGACAAACAAGACGAATATACGTTCGTAAACATCAAATCCCTTAACAAAATTTGCCTAATCTGCGTCTTTCACAGACCTCCGAATGTAGGAGGGATAGCTTGTTTGAGAACTGACATTTTAAAATAATGCTAGTAACACATAAATATTCGGCCGTTTCTAGTTTCTTCTTTAAATGTAACAATATTTCAGCTTGCAGCTACGTATAGTGCAGGCTATAGTCACACTCTCACACACATATATTTGCCACGAAATCTACAAGCAAAGAAATTCATGCCTGGAATCAGCTCACAACAACACGTTATGACTTATTCTCTAAAACAGGGCTTAACAACTGGCCGGTTTTGAGCGCGAGTACTCGCGTCTGTTCAGGCGCGTGCTCGCGAGCAGGTGCAAGGTCGCGGAGTAGGGAGGGAGGGGAGGGAGGGGAAATGCGCGCATGTTTGAATGTGATCTCGCGTTCTTAGCAGATTTAACTAGCCATCTGAATGCTTTGAACATTTTACTACAAGGTAAAGATCTGCTAATTACTCATTTCATAGATCGAATACGAGCTTTTAAAATGAAATTGACACTTTGGGTGAGTCAGCTGGAAACAGGAAACCTAGCTCATTTTCCTAAATTGTCATCCATGCAAGATGTTCACAAAAACTGTGAACGTTATTCACATAGTTTAATTGATCAGCGCTTTCAAGATCTGACAGCACTAGACAGTGATTTTGATCTGTTCTCTCCATATTCAGCGAATATTTAAGAGATTCGTCCTGAGCTGCAGCAAGAAATTATTGACCTGCAGTGTGACAGAGAATACAGAGACAAATTTCAGAACAAGAAAAACGTTTTGGAATTCTACAGACGCTTTCCTCAGGATAGATTTCCTCGTTTGCACAAACTGACGGCTACAATAATATCAATGTTCGGTTCCACGTATGTTTGTGAACAACTGTTCTCTGCAATGAAATGTAACAAGACGCGCCTAAGAAACGCATTGTCTGATCGAAATTTAAACTGCACGCTGCGCCTAAAATGCACAAGAACAATTACTCCGAACATAGACGCAATTGTAAAGGGCAAAAAGTACAAGATAACCGAGAATGCCACACTTCAGTGACACCTTTTATTGTGTAACAGTTCACAAATTAATGCGAATGAGAGGCATACACTAAGCTAATAAAATTATGTGGCATGTGTACATTCTCCTTTATTTGTTTCATTCGTCGCAGTAATAATTCGTGAGTGATATCCCTGCAGGTGGCCGCAGATTTACATTGACTGGCGGCAGCTGTTGTGTGCCCCACGTGACTTTCCCCACTCTCCGCTCTGGTCCGGTAGTAGGGGTAGCGTGCTCGCGCTGCTCCGTGCTCACGCCTTGCTGCTCACAGCTTGCTCCGCGAGCACGTATGTTGTGAAGCCCTGCTCTAAAATATCCAATGCATAAACTATAACAGACAACATACAGAGACTGTAAGTATATCAGTGTACCTGAACTAGAAACAGAGGTGCTAGGGATAATTTGGGAGACGTTTTCCGTTTCATTTCTAGACTTGGAAGACAAGCTCCACGGATTTACTACCAATCTAACTCAATTACACAATAAATGTGCTCCCTCAAAGAACGGAAACCGGAAGGGGAAACCTGCACCTAGATGAACGGAAGAGCTAAAACAGTTCATGAATTCGGAGACGTTGTGCATTCGACTTGCAAACGACCTCCTACCCTTGAAAATAAAACATATTACAAGCAAAAAGGAAACGGAGTCAATCAATCTGAGAGAAACCATAACTATGGCATGTCAGTACATTAATCTAAAACATGAAGACCAGATGCTCTATGGAAAAGCTGGTGTTATGCAGAGAAGCTGCAGGTGATCCCTTTGTCCCAACCAAGGAACTAGATCAGTATTTGACTTTAGCGATAACAGCGATTGAACCGTAAACAAAACATAGACTTACTGATTATTTCAAGTAGCTAAATGATGGTAGTCATGAAAAATTCTGTCTTGGTTTGTGTGACAACGCCGTCGAAAATCCTTCAGATCAGCATATACCGTACAGGATGGCGTCGAGGTCCAAATGATCAAGCTTATTACTGACCTATTATTGCTCACAATAACTACTGTTCCCTAGACCTTGAAGCTCTTGCCTGGACAACACATCAGAAACACTCGTTCCCATCTGATCAGAATGCAAGCAATAGAGATCCGATTATTAAGAAGAGTAGCTGGGTACGTTCTTCATTATATTATTACCCAGTGGGCAGAAGATATTTAGGAAGAAAGACGAAGATCAACGATTTCAAGCGAGAGGCCCTAACAGCCAAATGCCTAATACATGCAGAGAGAAGAAGAAAAGATATCATATTAAAAATATTACGATTTTAAGTAACTGTGATTTCAATAAGTTTTCTAAGTACATGTAAAATTCTGGTGTGATATGAGAAGGTTTCTGAAGGCATTAATCTGTCCAGGTTAAATGAATAATTAAAAATTAAACACAACATAAAGGTTGTCCCAGGACGAATGGTCAAAATTCAGGGATGACAGGAACGATCGTTTGAAGAAAAAAACTTCATGTGGACATATGCACAACTCTGAATTGTTTCCGAGATAGAACATATTTAATGTACATTATTATTTATTTTCATGTACTACAGTAGTTTGACGAAGTCGAGACGAATAATTTGGTATAGGACACGTGGGCTATCAAACAGGAAAAATACCTCAAACTGTCTTACAAAACCCATATACGTTTCAGCGCGTGCGCGTCGCGCAAGATTTTAATTATTTTCTCGCTCTCTTCAAGCAAACTATAAATCCAAGAGAAAAAATGAATAGGACCTTTTTTATAAGAAATTTAATGTATTTTAATTTTGTATTGTTACACGTTTTCGCTACAGGCCGCAGATTTCGAGTTATTCAATTAAAACCTACAAAAGAACTTTAAATGTGGTCCATCTCAGAAACACTTTGGAGTAGGTCGTATGTCCTTATTTAGTTTTTTGCTTCAAATGATGGTTCCTGTCATATCCCTGAATATTGACCATTCCTCCTGAGACAACCTGTATGGACGGATTATCATGTACGTTAAAATAATTATATTTTGCACATACCGTAATTTTTTATAAGAAGCTGAACTCGGATGGAGAGGTGTTCAGTCAGCAAAGCGAATTGCAAGCTGTTTCACTGTCGCGAGAGCGCAGAGAACAAAGTGACGTCTCAAGTCGCTGTGTGATGTGCTCCATGCGATCTCATCCCTGAGAGAGCTGGAGAGTAGCGAGCTACCTAGCAATCCGAATCATAAGAGTGTGGGGAAATTTAGCTACACTGTGATTCGATACCTTATACTGGTGGGAAGCACTCATCATGGCTTTTTGTCCAACTGGTGAGAGGTGTGGGAGCGCCGAGCTATTCGGAAGGGAGTGATGCCTGGGTCACCTAGCAATACGCTCCCACTGTGCAGTGGCTGAAGATCGCAGCTTATACGATCGCTGACAACACATTCGGAGTGTGATGCTAAGACAAAAGATAAGAAGTAACAACTCACTCAGAAGTATGTAAACGCTTATTGAGCTTCTGAATTTTGAGGTTTTCTTTTCAAATGAATTGCAGAAACATGATGGGGAGGTGTTTCAAATTCTTGGTTATCCTTGGCAGCTGCGCAGTCAATGCGACAGATTGTCAAGTGAAACGACGTGAGTTCGATTACTGGCCAGGTTTTCTTTTCCCACTCAGGGACTGGGCGTCCTGTTGTGCTTACTTTTGTTTCGTCATAATTGGCACTACTATTGAGATGGCTGAATGGGTTCGGCCTGACAGCCAATAAATTGAAGAAAAGGAGGTTTCTTTATTTTCTGTTGCTTTCAAGGATGAGAGAAGCTACATGTAGTCACAATGTATGGAAATCCACATGTGCACATGGTCTATTACACATTTTTTGTAGCTTGGGAAACATTTTCTTAAAGATGTTGTGTGGAGCGCCTTTGCAGCAACATACTGGAGAATTTTCATTCCCCTCACTACAGCCACTACAGATGCATTTTGAAATCGGATGAGGTTCCATTCATTTTTTCTGAATCACTCATCAGCCACTCCTTAGAAGGATCTGTTTCTTTGAATTAATTCAGGAGTGGACTGCCCATCACTAGTTAAGACAGACTTGGCATTCTGGAACTATGTTCTGAAGGAGGCTATTGGAATTCAAGTGGCTGACACGTTGATCGACAGAGACAGTGGGCATATCTTAATAAAAGCTTTGGACCCAGCGATCAGCTAACAAAAATTACAACATCGGCCGAGAGCTACAGATTCACTAAGGGACTGAGGTTCGGGCCCATCCTTTCGCGATGCCGTCTCCCCACACTCCACCCGATGCGTCGTGCGAGTGGGTGGTGGGGGAAGGTTTGGGAACATATCGTAGTATAAAGGGGGCGAGCTTTGGTGAAGAAGCTCATTCTGCATGCATCACCTGAAGACGACGGCTAGGTATGCTTCCGAAATCCGAAATATAGTGTTATGAAGACGACTGCACCTTGCTGGACATCTGTGAAAAGTGCAAACAGTGGTTTCGCCGGGAAACCTTAAGGTAACGTATATAGCGATTGCTGATATTGTCTGTGGTGGAAGAAACAATAAAATATTTAAATTTCGGGGCATCACTTCTTTATTAAATGATTAATTTCCTGAAGTACACAGTAATTTTAATTCGTCACTTTTATTTATCGATTCACTGTGCGTTTCGAAGGAGGAGACCCTCATCTTCCACATTTCCTAAAATGATGAAAGAAGAGATCGTACAAGTTTCTGGGTGTAATATGATACTGGCTTTCAGTGGTCACAGGCTGCTTATCCGAATCATGTTTGCTTAACAGCCTTCAGTTTGTATGAGTTTGAGTGTATGAAATAATTTCTACGCCGTGTATTGTATATGGGGTTTTGCAGAGTATCTGTGTGTGTGTGTGTGTGTGTGTGTGTGTGTGTATGTGTGTGTGTGTAGACGTGTAGAATTCCATGACTTCGATGTGCGTGTATTTCTACGGCAAAGTCTTCATGTCTTCGGTCTCCTTGTTCTGCCTTTACCAGAAACGTCACTAAAAGTCATAAAGTTGCAACACGACTGTCTCACAAGCGAGGGAATACCTCGCTGATGGTGTTTCTGACGAGAATACTTTGCATTCGAACCACAGCCAATTTAGTCTCTGATATTAATGAGGCTCAAGCTGTTCTCACCGTACAGATACACTATCGTCATCCATCTGTCTTCGAATGCTGCTTTCACTGCGCAAAGCTCTGGAAACTGAGACTGCGACTAAGGTCACTCTTACCTCGAGCATTCCAAGCATACTTTATGAGATCCAGATTAGAAGACTGTGGTACTCACAGAAACTGCTAAATTGTGTACTGTTGAAGGAACTCGTAAATGAGGATATCCTTATGCAACCGAGCGTTGTCGTCGTGTACGATGAACCCACCACGTACAGCACCCATACCTGATGGGGCAGCTCAAAAGCATTAACGATGACATGTGAAATCGTAAGTCGAAACGGAAACGACATTTACGTCTGCGTGTCGACGATTGAACAGTTTGGTCTGTAACTGTTTTTTGAGGCTGTGAAAAAAAGGATGGAAGTTTAACTACGTTACCACCTTCGTCTGCTTTACCTATGTACAAAATCTGCCAATAGATCTCAACCTCATTTCCTCTGATAAATTTGAACCTATTAATGTGATGATTAAAGCTTTCCCGGCGTACTGATTGTTCCATAAAAACACGGGAGAACTGCCGGATGTCAGTAACGTTCTGCCACGATTTTCGGCGCAGAGTCTTCTGGCCAACTTCAGGTGAGTAGCACTGTAGTAGCACTGGCGAGTACGCTTTTTTTTGCGTTATTGTTATTTTCAAACCTGGGTACAGGCAGGCCAGCAGCAGCATGCTACGCCGCTCTTTGGCCTCAGAGAATCACACAAGAGATAAATGAAGAGAGAAAAAACATGGTGGACATAGAAACGGAGACAATCACTTTTTAAAATACATGGAGCCGTTCACGGGCGTACAGTCCAAGATAAAATTTGTTCAGACACGTGGACAGAGACGAATATTGTCACACGGGAACAGAGGTGCACAAAAACGAATAATACTGAACCACTTAAGCACAAAACGACGACACACACAGAACACGAGGCGTAGATCTCCGGCGCGTAAATGTTCACTAATCGCGTACGAGTCTGGGGACCTGCCAAGAAAGGAGGAGGGGGGGGGGGGTGGGAGAGTGAGAGTGAGAGGGAGAGGGAGAGGGGAGAGCAGATGCCAAGGGCAGAGGAGATAGGGGAAAGGGAGGAAGGGAGAGGGGAAGCCCGGGGGAAGAGAGGAGGAGGGAGGAGATGGGGGAAAAGGAAAGAGAAGGGAAGGGAAGAGAAGGGAGGGAGGGTGCCAAAAGGAAAGGACACAGGAAGTTGGGGGGGGGGAGAATAAAAGTTGGTAGGAGAGGTAGATGGAGGGGAGGAGGACATCATCAGGGAGGGGTAGCTGACGGAAGCCACCTTGGGAGAGGGTAACGAGGGTGGAGAGATGGAGACCAGGTGGGACGTGGGAATACAGGCGTGGCAGCGGGCGGGGGTGGGAGAGGATGGGGGAGACTAGCAGGTGAGGAGGATCGAGTTTGCGTGAGGTGTACAGGATCTGTATCCTTTCAAGGAAAAGGAGGAGGTGGGGGAAGGGGATGAGATCGTACAGGATCCGCGTGGGGGAGGGGAGACAGATGCGATAGGCGAGGCGGAGAGCATGGCGTTCAAGGATTTGGAGGGATTTATAAAAGGTAGGGGGGCTGGAGATCCAAGCCGGATGGGCGTAACAAAGGATAGGGTGGATGAGGTATTTATAGGTGTGGAGGATGGTGGAGGGGTCCAGACCCCACGTACAGCCGGAAAGGAGCTTGAGGAGACGGAGTTGGGAGCATGCCTTGGCTTCAATTGTCCGGAGATGGGGAGTCCAGGAGAGGCGACGGTCGAGGGTGACGCCAAGGTACTAAGGGTGGGAGTGAGGGCGATAGGACGGCCATAGATGGTGAGATAGAAATAAAGGAGGCGGAAGGAAGGGGTGGTTTTGCCTACAATGATTGCCTGGGTTTTGGAGGGATTGACCTTGAGCAACCACTGGTTGCACCAAGCGGTGAACCAGTCAAGTTGGCATTGGAGAAGGTGTTGGGAGCGCTGCAGGGTGGGGGCAAGGGCAAGGAAGGCGGTGTCATCGGCAAACTGGAGAAGGTGGACAGGGGGTGACGGCGGCGGTATGTCCGCCGTATACAAAAGGTACAGAAGGGGGGAGAGGACGGAGCCTTGTGGCACACCGGCGGAGGGGAAAAAGGTGTAGGAATCTGTGTTATGGATGGTGACATAGGAAGGACGGTGGGAGAGAAAGGAGCCGATCAGACGGACGTAGTTAATGGGAAGGGCGAAGGTTTGGAGCTTGAAGAGGAGACCGGAATGCCATACGCAGTCATAAGCATGTTCGAGGTCCAGGGAGAGGAAGATTGCGGAGCGACGCGAATTAAGCTGGTCGGAAAGGAGATGAGTGAGGTGAAGGAGAAGATCGTCGGAAGAGAAGGACGGCCGAAAGCCACACTGGGTAACGGGAAGGAGGCGGTGCTGGCGGAGATGCTGGTGGATGTGTCGGGTGAGGATAGATTCCAAGACCTTGCTGAAGACCGAGGTAAGGCTGATGGGACGGTAGGAGGAGATGGCGGACGGCGGTTTGCCAGATTTAAGGAACATTAGGATACGGGAGGTTTTCCACAGGTCGGGGTAGTAACCGGTGGACAGGACTACATTGTAGAGCCTGGCCAGGGTGGAGAGGAAAGAGACAGGAGCTTCACAAAGGTGACGGTAGGTGACACGATCGTGACCAGGAGCGGTGTTGCGTTTTGTGCGGAGTGTAGCAATGAGATCCTGTGTAGTGATAGGGGCATTGAATTCTGTGTGTGCAATGTTGTCCAAGTACTGGAAACCAGGTGCGAGGGGAGGTACAGAGGTGTCAGTTTGATCGCAGACATCGGGGAATAGGGAGTAATCGAACTGGGGATCATCGGGGATGGAAAATACATCAGAGAGGTAGGAGGCAAAGTGATTGGCCTTACTAAGGGTGTCAGGGAAGCGGTGATCATCATGGAGAAGAGGACAGTAGGGGGAGGGTTTAGTTCTGGTAAGATGACGGAAGGCTGACCAAAACTTGGACGAGTTGATAGGTAGGGTAGCATTTAAACAGGTGCATGTCTGTCGCCAGTCCCGGCGTTTCTTAGCTGCGAGCAAATTACGAATGTGTCGCTGGAGTTGCCGGTGGTGTTGTAGTTTGTCCAGGTCACGCGTGCGGAGGAAGGCACAGTAGAGACGGTGGGATTCATGGAGAAGGAAGGACGTCCTGTGGGGGTAAGGTACGACGGTGGGGGTGGATGGCGACAGTAGGGACGTGGGCCTCCACGGCCTCAGACAAGGTCTGCTGGAGAAAGGAGGCGGCATGGGTTATATCGTCAGGGTGGTGGTAGGTGAAGGGGTGGCTATCGACCTGGGTGGAGAGGGTATCCCGGTAGGCATTCCAGTTGGCATGGGAATAGTCATGGACGTACTTAGGGGCAGGGTCAATACGAGGGTCAGGGCAGGGGCGACGATCGTCTGAAATGGTGAGGAGGACAGGGAGATGGTCGCTACCAATAGGCTCCAGGACATCCACCGTTAGGCGGCCAAGGAGGTTGGGGGAGGAGAGGATAACATCGGGAGTGGAGTGGCATTCGGGATGGGTGTGCTGGGGGATGGTGAGGAGGTCGCCTTGAAGGGAGGAGAGGAACCGATGCCACCGCCGTAACTGGGCGGCGGAACGACTATGGATGTTGAGGTCAGCGGCGATCACGTAGGAGGAGAAGGTATGGTCAATGTGGGAGAGGAAGTCGAAGGAAATAGGGGCGTTAGGGCGTACATAGATGGTGGCGCAGGTAAGGGTAAGGCCGGGGAAGAAGAGACTGAGGATCAGGTGTTATCAGGTGTTCAGTGGGTTTGGGAAGGAGAGGTTGGAGCCGAACTGGGATCTGGCGGTGGTGACCAATGGCAACTCCGCCACCCGCAATCGGGAGGGGATTATCGGAGCGGTGGAGGAGGTAGGGCGAAGTGTGGATGGTGTGGTGGGGTTGGAGGAAGGTTTCATTGAGGAGGAAGGCATCCACGCGGTGGGCGGCAAGGGTGTGCAGGAAGAGGTTCTAGTTGGCGGGAAGGGAGAGGATGTTGTTGAAAAGGATATGGTGCTGTCGCGCCATGACAGGGATTTAAACGAGGGTGTCAAGATGGGAGAAGGTGAAATGGGCCTGGTTGTTGGAGTAGGTGGCATACATTTTGAGTTGGAAAACGGAATGGGTGGCGAGGGAGATCTGTTGGAGGGTGTGCGGGCGCTGAAAAGGGTGATCATTCTGAAGGACGATTGTGAGGAACCGGATGATATTTTCAGCGGTAGGGGGTGGGCAAAGGGAATTTCCGGGAGTGGTGAGGGCGTCGAAAGGGCGGACAGGAATGTTGAGTTCAGGAGTGGTAGGAGGGGGTCGGGCCTTGCATTTCTGGGAGTAGGTAGGATGAGGGAGGTTACAGGTATTAAAGGTGGGGGGGGGGGGACTGGAGATTGGGGTACTGCCGTAAAAAGTGGGCTTGCCTACAGTGTGGGCAGGTGGGGGCCTCGTGGCACTCAGATGTCGGGTGTGCATTATACCGCAAGGACCTTTGGCAGCGGTGAGATTGAGGAGGGGAACGGGAGGGGTCAACTATATAACGTTGGTTAAAAAGGAGGGCACCCTCCTTCAGGAGACGGTCTATGGAGGGGGCATGCTCAGAAAAGACACGCATAAGGCAGGTGGGGCTGGCAGCGTTGTGTATGCGATGAATCGCATGCACCTCCAGATGTGGATGTGCCTGAAGCTCCGCCAACACCTCCTCCTCCATGATCGTTGGACTAAGCTGAGTGACCTTGGCGGTGAGGGTCGGCGGGCGACATGGGGGTTGGGGTTGGTGGGAGAGGGGCAGGGAAGGAGCAGGGGTGAGGGAGGCATTAGGGCCAAAGTGGGTGACAGGGATGCGGGAAAGGAGGTCTGTGTGGAGGGTAGGGCTGGGGGAGGAGATGAGCACCAAACCACGGCGAGGAGTGAGGAGGGAGATGGGGGCACCAGGAAAATTATGGCGAAGGAAGAGGGTGAGGTTCCAGGCTTCAAGAAGGGAGGTAGCGGTAGGAGGAGGGGGTAGAAGAGGAGGAGGAGGGGGCAGAGACAGGTGGGGAGACATCCATGGCATCATGGGTGGGGGAAGTGGGACGAGGCGGAGCCTTTTGTGGAGTAGAGGAGGCAGGGGTGCCACTGGGGCGCTTGACGGTGGCGGAGGAGGTGTGGGGGATGGGAGCGACTGGAAAGGTGGCGGGGAGTGGCAGGTCCCGGTGCTGGAGGCGGCGCCGGAGATGGTGAGGGCGATGGCCACGGTGAAGACGATGATGATGACGATGAAGGTGAAGGGGAGAGTGGAGCGTGGGCCGTAGCCCTCCGGGCGTCCCCCCGAGCGGGGGCCGCAGAAACGGAAGGAGCAGAGGGAGGGAGTGGAGGGAAGGGATCAGAGGAGGTGCGGGAGGGAGGAGCCGGGGATGGGGCGACAAATAGGGAGGGAGATGGGAGAGTGAGGAGTGGGGGGATGGACGGAGGGGGGAGTGATGTGGCACACCACGTGATAGTGGTGGCGGCGGCGGAGGGAGATGTGTATATGATGGCAGTGGTGGTGGCAGTAGTGGCGGTGGTGGGGGTCGACATTACAAGAAGGGAAAAGAACAGGACAGGACAAAGAAGGCGACGAGAAACACAGAGTAGAAGGGGCGAAGAAACTATGAAGGAGACTGATGCCGAAGCCCCACTCTGCTGCTGCTGGCGGGGGAGGCGACCTGCCTGGCAGGCCGGTGGGGACGCTATTGCTGCTGCTGCTGCTGCTGCTGGGCGCTGGCTGGGCGCTGGCTGGGACCGCAGCTGGACACTGGCTGCTGGCTGCTGGCAGGAACCGCTGCTGGCTGCTGGCGGGGACCGCTGCTGGAAGCTGGCTGCAGGCTGCTGACAGGAACCGCTGCTGGCTGCTGGACGCTGGCTGGGACCGCTGCTGGAAGCTGGCTGCAGGCTGCTGGCAGGAACCGCTGCTGGCTGCTGGACGCTGGCTGGGACCGCTGCTGGAAGCTGGCTGCAGGCTGCTGACAGGAACCGCTGCTGGCTGCTGGACGCTGGCTGGGACCGCTGCTGGAAGCTGGCTGCAGGCTGCTGGCAGGAACCGCTGCTGGCTGCTGGCGGGGACCGCTGCTGGCTGCTGGCTGCTGCATGTCGACGGGCTGGCTGGCACCTGTAACACCTATCACTTCGATTGGTACCGGGCGGTATTCAAACGAATTACCGCCGTAGATGCGAGTACGTGCTGAGATCTACTATTTAAAGCCATACTGAGGTGACACTGCGCATGCGCTGCTCAGTCATAACAACTCCGTGCGCTGCGCCTCGCGCCCTCCACGGTGAAAGCTTGGCGTATCAATATCAGGTCGATTTTCATCTTTATGCGGATAACTACGTCGACTATGAAGTTTCTCTAAAACAGGATACCAAGCATAGTTTAGCCAATAACCGATATCTCGATTGATGAGAGTCTCGTTGTCAGACAATCTTATTTCCACAGATTCATTGATAATCGAGCTCCAAAAGTTTGATGTAGGGGCCAAAATCTTTGTGTCGTTGTAATTCATGGAATGGTCTGTGGAAATACAATGTTCGGCGATTGCGGACTTGGTGGGTTAGAGAAGGCGAGTATGCCGCTGGTGTTCCACAATGCGTTCCTGCACAGTTCGTGTTGTTTGCTCTATATATGATTTGCCGCATTCACACGGAATCTTGGAAACACTTGATTTACGCAGGCCCAGGTCATCTTTACGGATACCACTAGTGATGAAATTTTGGAAGGGGGGTGAAAGATGACTCTCACATGATACTTTCTCAATATTCTGTCTATCTGTGAAGGAATATTCCCAATAAATGGTAGATAAGCAGTCGACCTGAAGGCCTCTTCCTCTTCTTTGTTCCGTCGTTTGTAGGTCTGGATCACTCTGTTCACTTGCCTAGTTGAAAAACCATTCTTCGGAAATACTTTTTGCAGGTGTTCCAGTTCCGCTTGAAGACTGTCGGCATCAGAGGTGGTAAGGGCACAGTGGATCAAGGTTTTGAGAACGCCCATTGTTTGTGCTGGATGGTGGTAACTAGCAGCTTGTAGATACAGGTCTGTATGTGTGGGCTTTCTGTACACCGAGTGACCAAGCGTGCCATCACTCTTACGTCGCACCAACACTTCTTAAAATGGCAAGCAACCATCTTTCTCTATCTCCATGGTAAATTTTATGTTTTCATGTATGGAGTTCATGTGACGTAAAAATTCTTGGATACGGTCCAGACCATGAGGCCACACTATAAAAGTGTCGTCAACGTATCGCCAAAATACTGTCGGTTTAAAAGTGGCAGAGTCCAGTGCCCTTTCCTCAAAATCTTCTCCGTGGAGGGCGCAAGGCGCAGCGTACGTAGTTGTTACGAACGCGCACGCTGAGCAGCGCATGCGCAATGTCACCTCAGTATGGCTTTAAATACCAGAGCTATGCGCATACTCGGCAGTACTACTACAGTGGTACTCATCTGAAGAAGACCAGAAGACAGCGCCGAAATATCGTGGCAGGAAGTTACTGACATCCGGCAGTTCTCCCCTGTTTTTATTGAACCTATTAAGTTTAACATTCCAGATGTCTTCTGTCATTCTTCCAGGTACAATGTTTCCTTCTCTCTCACTTACAGCAGTCTGCTGTATACAGATCACTAGTGTAGGTTGCAGTGTCGTCTATTGTGTAATATTTTAAGTTAATGCTGCTTTTACAATTTCCTCTAATTAACGGCACTCTATGCAAACACAGGAGTGGCGCGCTTTGGACCTCATCTCGGTACATCCAGACTTCAACGTGGAGCAGCTGCGGTCTGACCTCGGCATGGTTCGTCTCGTCAGAGCGCTGCCGTTCCGAAGGCAAATTCAGCCGGCGAAATTGCCCGAAACAGAACTGGACTTAAGTAAAGAACTTAGCGCAGGCCGACTCTGCCACGCAGCCGGGTGGGGCTCGACGCGGCCGGCGTCCAGGATGGACCCCCAGGCACACACGTGAGTATCAGCTGTCTTTCCCCTCTATCCCTGCCACACCCCGACCTGCTCTCTCCCTCAACTGCCTTTCGCTTTTCGTCACCATCAGCATGCACAACTAGCATGACCTCCGAATGAGGTGCAGTTTGCTAAGGTATTGCAATGGCGAGACTCAATAGCACCCCTCAGTTAGGCGTACGCACATACTGGGTTTGTTTTTGCACTTTCTTCTGTCTTTGTTCCGAATTAAAAAAAATGAAAAACATTATAGTAAATCGTCAAATATCAAACAACGAAAACGATGCCAATTACAAGTACTGAGTGACGCGATGCAGCGCTTCGCACGGTGGAATCCCATTTGGGAGGAACGCGGTTCAAGTACCCCTTCAGCCTTCCAGATTTACGATATCTACGATATCTTAAAATCTTTTCTGCTACCAGTCACGATTTTCTTTTGTTGACTCTTTACGCGACACGTTTCGGGAAACGATACCCATTTTCAATTGTGTTTCCTCTTTGTACTGAGCCATTTTCATGTAATGTTTTCGGTGTGTGAGGTTCTGCTTTGTTTTGTTGACTTTACTGCAAAATGAAAAATAGTGCAATTTTTGGTTACCTATCAGCTTACCTCACTTGGTTCAAGAATCATAAAAGAAGGTTGTATACCTGGAAGAATCCTGGAGATACTAGTAGGTATCAGATAGATTATATAATGGTAAGACAGAGATTTAGGAACCAGGTTTTAAATTGTAAGACATTTCCTGGGGCAGATGTGGATTCTGACCACAATCTATTGGTTATGAACTGCAGATTGAAACTGAAGAAACTGCAAAAAGGTGGGAATTTAAGGAGATGGGACCTGGATAAACTGAAAGAACCAGAGGTTGTAGAGAGTTTCAGGGAGAGCATAAGGGAACAATTGACAGGAATGGGGGAAAGAAGTACAGTAGAAGAAGAATGGGTAGCTCTGAGGGATGAAGTAGTGAAGGCAGCAGAGGATCAAGTAGGTAAAAAGACGAGGGCTAATAGAAATCCTTGGGTAACAGAAGAAATATTGAATTTAATTGATGAAAGGAGAAAATACAAAAATGCAGTAAATGAAGCAGGCAAAAAGGAATACAGACGTCTCAAAAATGATATCGACAGGAAGTGCAAAATGGCTAAGCAGGGATGGCTAGAGGACAAATGTAAGGATGTAGAGGCTTGTCTCACTAGGGGTAAGATAGATACTGCCTACAGGAAAATTAAAGAGACCTTTGGAGAGAAGAGAACCACTTGTATGAATATCAAGAGCTCAGATGGAAACCCAGTTCTAAGCAAAGAAGGGAAGGCAGAAAGGTGGAAGGAGTATATAGAGGGTTTATACAAGGGCGATGTACTTGAGGACAATATTATGGAAATGGAAGAGGATGTAGATGAAGACGAAATGGGAGATAAGATACTGCGTGAAGAGTTTGACAGAGCACTGAAAGAGCAGAGTCGAAACAAGGCCCCGGGAGTAGACAACATTCCATTTGAACTACTGATGGCCTCGGGAGAGCCAGTCATGACAAAACTCTACCATCTGGTGAGCACGATGTATGAGACAGGCGAAATACCCTCAGACTTCAAGAAGAATATAATAATTCCAATCCCAAAGAAAGCAGGTGTTGACAGATGTGAAAATTACCGAACTATCAGTTTAATAAGTCACAGCTGCAAAATACTAACGCGAATTCTTTACAGACGAATGGAAAAACTGGTAGAAGCCGACCTCGGTTAAGATCAGTTTGGATTCCGTAGAAATGTTGGAACACGTGAGGCAATACTGACCATACGACTTATCTTGGAAGAAAGATTAAGAAAAGGCAAACCTACGTTTCTAGCATTTGTAGACTTAGAGAAAGCTTTTGACAATGTTAACTGGAATACTCTCTTTCAAATTCTAAAGGTGGCAGGGGTAAAATACAGGGAGCGAAAGGCTATTTACAGTTTGTATAGAAACCAGATGGCAGTTATAAGAGTCGAGGGGCATGAAAGGGAAGCAGTGGTTGGGAAAGGAGTAAGACAGGGTTGTAGCCTCTCCCCGATGTTATTCAATCTGTATATTGAGCAAGCAGTAAAGGAAACAAAAGAAAAATTCGGAGTAGGTATTAAAATTCATGGAGAAGAAGTAAAAACTTTGAGGTTCGCCGATGACATTGTAATTCTGTCAGAGACAGCAAAGGACTTGGAAGAGCAGTTGAACGGAATGGACAGTGTGTTGAAAGGAGGATATAAGATGAACATCAACAAAAGCAAAACGAGGATAATGGAATGTAGTCAAATTAAGTCGGGTGATGCTGAGGGAATTAGATTAGGAAATGAGACACTTAAAGTAGTAAAGGAGTTTTGCTATTTAGGGAGTAAAATAACCGATGATGGTCGAAGTAGAGAGGATATAAAATGTAGACTGGCAATGGCAAGGAAAGCGTTTCTCAAGAAAAGGAATTTGTTAACATCGAGTATAGATTTAAGTGTCAGGAAGTCGTTTCTGAAAGTATTTGTATGGAGTGTAGCCATGTATGGAAGTGAAACATGGACGATAACTAGTTTGGACAAGAAGAGAATAGAAGCTTTCGAAATGTGGTGCTACAGAAGAATGCTGAAGATTAGATGGGTAGATCACGTAACTAATGAGGAGGTACTGAACAGGGTTGGGGAGAAGAGAAGTTTGTGGCACAACTTGACTAGAAGAAGGGATCGGTTGGTAGGACATGTTTTGAGGCATCAAGGGATCACAAATTTAGCATTGGAGGGCAGTGTGGAGGGTAAAAATCGTAGAGGGAGACCAAGAGATGAATACACTAAGCAGATTCAGAAGGATGTAGGTTGCAGTAGATACTGGGAGATGAAGAAGCTTACACAGGATAGAGTAGCATGGAGAGCTGCATCAAACCAGTCTCAGGACTGAAGACCACAACAACAACAATCAGCTTTTACATGTAGTTAGTGACGAAATTTGGAAGAAGTTGTACTTCCAGTGTTCCTACGGTCCATTTGTGCAGAGTCTCACACATGTTAAACATGACACACAATTTTTAGTACACGGCGTACACTGAGAGTAACTTACGTGAACAAGCATGTTTCTACACATAGATAATTTTACAGGTCGTTTACAGAGTACGATATGCTTTTGTAAAGAGGGTATTTATCTTAACAGTTTTGATCATAGTTTGCTTACATCTATTTTACAATGATGCTTATTTTTATGTGTTACTATTTTTATTGAAGTAAATTGCCAAAGCACCTGAAGAAATTCTCTTTCAAACTTTTTGTTTAATATTTTGTCCTCATATTTTCTCTAATGTGTATATACCTCCAGCTCGTCTAACAAATCCATTTTGTGTCCTTTATTTAGTCGGAGGAGTACTTCGACATTTTTGTCTGCTTTTACAAATGGGTATCCCGTATTATGTATGTCTGTGGCTATCGCTGATGTTGTGTGTCTGTGTAGGCTTTAATGATCTTGAAATTTCGGCCTGTTTGTCCTAGGTAGAACGTGGAGGATTGCTAGCATGTTAATTTGTACATTCCAGAGCCTGACTATGGTTCATTAGCAGACTTTATATTATGTATCAGTGTTTGTTATAGTTTATTTGATGTAAAAAACACAACTTTTACTTCATGATTTTTGAAAATATTTGCAATCTTATGTGATATATTACCAACGTATGGGATGCTAGATACACATTTGTTTTTACCTTTTTCTTCTGTGGAGAATAAAAAAAAATCGTGACTGGTAGAAGAAAAGTTATTTATAAACAAAACCATTGTTTTCACAGTTGCAGGCTTTCACGAAACCATTTATAATGGACAAAATCAGATCTCTAAATCACTTACTTAAAGAAACGTGACAATCGACTGCGCTTGCCATGTTGGTACTATTCCGTATTGAGTCCCGTCTCTGTCCATGTCTTCACTGCCAGGACGTTGAAAGTCTTTCTCCTTTTGTATTAATATTAAATATTCATTTTAAAAATTTAATTTCTTTATAAATAATGACAGTGCGCAAGGAGAGGTGTGCAGAAATGCCCACTACTAGGAAACCACAGAATTCTTCATTTGAAGTTGATTGACTCAATAGTAGATGTGCATGTTCCTTGCGTCTCCATTTGCTTAGTGTCAGCTCCAGCACATGGACGAGTTTTATTATAGGAGAGTCACACCTCATTTTGTTCATCTTACAGTAAAATCATGTTTATATGAACGATACATTGCTACACGTTTCCGAACAGGCCTCGAGGAGAGAACTTTGATTATCGAATAACACTGATTGGATGCTATTTAAAAAGAACATATAGTTCTTCACATATTCGTAACGATCAGAGTCACAAAAAAGCTGTGAAGCATTATTATGTACCCCTGGTACCTATACACCATTTGGTTGACAAACTTTCTACTTTCTGGACAAAAATTTATTTGCGATGTTCAAGATAAAAGGGATACACTGTATACTCCTACATACCCGCAGCCCTCTCACCTTTACTTAGTACTAGCTTGCCATCTGTGTTCCTGATGGCCATATAGCTGTTCCTCTTTTCTCAAGCGTCTTCCTTACTCGGCATCCACCATTCTTATGTTGATCAATTTTTATGCAACTCTGCATTTCTACTCTAGACATTCCAGTTTTCAGTTTTGCAATTTCCGTCTATCTCCTTTTTTAGACACCTGTAGGCCCTTTTGCCCATTTCAGTTACTGCAGTTTTGTGCGTTCGCCTATCGTCAGTTAAATCTAGTATATCGTGTGTTACTTGATGATTTTTACTGCTTTTTGTCTTTTTGCCTGTACCATCCATAAACCTACAAAAACGATTTAGGAGATAATCTGAGCAGCCCTTCTAATTGATGGAAGTTGATGCTGTAATTTACCGTCACGTGGTCATCATATGACCAAAATGAATTGCAAAATGATTTAAACAAGATATCTGTAGCCAGAATGAGATTTTCACTCTGCAGCGGAGTATGCAGTGAAATGAAACTTCCCGGCAGGTTAAAACTGTGTGTCGGACCGAGACTCGTGGTCTTGAGACTCGAGGTCGTGAGTCGCGCTTGGGTAGCTCAGTTGGTAGAGCACTTGCCCGCGAAAGGCAAAGATCCCGAGTTCGAACAGGAAGTTTCATTTCAGCGCACACTCCGCTGCAGAGTGAAAATCTCATTCTGGAAACATCCACCAGGCTGTGGTTAAGCCATGTCTCCGCAATATTCTTTCTTTCAGGAGTGCTAGTTCTGCAAAGTTCGCAGGAGAACTTCTTTAAAGTCTGGAAGAAAGGAGACGAGGTAATGGCAGAAGTAAAGCTGTGAGGACGGGGCGTGAGTCGTGCTTGGGTAGCTCAGTTGCCCGCGAAAGGTAAAGGTCCCGAGTTCGAGTCTCTGTCCGGCACACAGTTTCAACCTGCCAGGAAATTTCAAGATATCTGTAGGTTTGGAAACTGGCAATTGACTCTAAATAATGAAAAGTGTGAAGACATCAACGTAAACACTAAAAGGAATCCGCTAAATTGCAGTTACTCGATAAATTACACAAATCTAAAGAATGTTCAAAAATGGCTCAAATGGCTCTGAGCACTATGGGACTTAACTTCTGAGGTCATCAGTCCTCTAGAACTTAGAACTACTTGAACCTAACTAACCTAAGGACATCACACACATCCCTGCCCGAGGCAGGATTCGAACCTGCGACCGTAGCGGTCGCGCGGTTCCAGACTATAGCGCCTAGAACCGCTCGGCCACTCCAGCCGGCCCTAAAGACTGTAAACTCAAATAAATACTTAGGGATTACAGTTTCGAATAACTTAAGCAGAAACAATCACGTATATAATGTCGTGAGGAAAGCAAAAGAAGGGCTGCGATTTATTGGCAGAACACTTAGAAAATGTAACCGGTCTACTGAAGAGTCTGCTTACACTACGCTTGTCCGCCCTCTTGTGGAATATTGCTGTGCTGAGCGGGGCCCGCGTCGCCACGGATATGATAACACAAACTGTGCTGGCAGTCACTAAAACAAAGGCATATGTCACTGCGGCAGGACCTTCTCATGAAATTTCCATCACTAAATTTCTTCTAAGAGTCAGAAAATATTTTGTTGGCACCCAACTACATAGGGATAAATGATCATCATGATAAAATAAGCAAAATCAGAGCTCGCATGGAAAGAAATAAGTGTTCGTTTTTCCTACGGGCTGTTCGATAGTGGAAAGGCGGAGAAGGACGTAAAGGGTAGTTCGATGAACCCTTCTCCAGTCACTTAATTACGAATTGTAGATGCAGATGTAGATTCACTACTGCCGTCGTTATTTCATCTCTCCAAGTTACGCATTCATCTTTTATAGTACTCTGTCCCAGTCAGTCGTTGCCTGACATCCCCTTCGAAATCCTGTATACTCCCACACCCCTACAGTCCTCTCACCTTTACTTAGTACTAGCTTGCCATCTGTGTTCCTGATGTCCAATTAGCTGCTTCTCTTTTGCCAAGTATCTTCCTTATTCGGCATCCAGTTTTCTGATTGTTTCAGCATATCCAGGTTCCCTATCCTGCGGTTTCTTCAGCTTTACTCTGCAGTAATAATCAATGAATTGTCCACAGAATCCACATCTCCTCCTGGGAACATTTTGCGATTTAAAATCTGGTTCTGAAATTTCCGTCTTACTATTATGTAACCTTTGTACATTCCGGTGTTTCCAGATATGTTCCACGTATACAATATCCGTTCATGGTTCTGAAACAAGGCACTAAGGATAATTAATTATTCTCCGTGAATTGTTTTACCAGACGACTACCCCTTCATCACTTTCCACAGTCCATTTTCTCCTTCTATCTTTTCTCTCTTCCTTTTCGTACTTTCTAATCACAATTAAATTTTCCTCTCCATTAAAAAATTCCATCTCATCATACATTGTTTCAATCTCTTCATCATCTGCGGGGCTAGTAGTGATATAGACTTTTACTGTTGGAGTGGATATTTGCGCCGTGTCTACCTTGTCTACGATAATGCTTTCACTATGCAGTACATAGAAACTCACACTTTCGTATTTTCTTATTCATTATTAGACTAACTCCCGCATTACCCCTGTTTGATTTTGTTTTTGTAACTCTGTACTCTCCTGACTTTCAGTTACGCTCTACTTGACATCCCAGTCACAAATTCGTATTTTCGTACCATATCTAGCTTTAACATATCCATTTATATTTTTAATTTCTCAAACGTACCTGCCTGATTGAGGGATCTCACATTCTGCACAGCCTCTGCCCACAGACACGCAGAACTCGAGTTGTGTTTTCTTCTGATGACAGCTTTCCTCCGTAGTCCCTGCCCGGATGTCCGAGTGGGGGTCTACTTTACCTACAGTATATCTTACCCAAGAAGATTCCATCATCTTTAAGCCATACTGGAGAGCTGCATGTACTCGGGATACAGAACGCCTGCAGTATCCCCGCAACGTAGCAAGACCAAATTAGCGTCTCATCAAGAATGTTGGTGGTATAACTTGTAAAAAGGCTTCTACCCTCTGCGCAGGTACCACATCATTTCGGTTACACGTAAATATGGTTGTCTGTATCACTGAGGCATGTAAGGCGCCCAACCTTGGCAGAGTCCATGGTTCATTAGGAAGTTACTTCCATAAAAAAGATTAATTAACTCTAAAACTTTAATGAAGGCTTATTTCTTATTCTAAATGTGAATGTGAACTTTATTTGCTGATTCGTAATTTTCTACATACAAATTCCCAATTTTCTACTGCCCTTTCAGTTGTTTTATATAATCTGATCAGAGAAATCTGAGGCATCATCCCAAACTGTAGTGTACACGAGGCTGTCTGGATGTATTCAAAGTCTCTCTACTAAAGCACATTTGCTCACCTTTATGCAAGACATTAAGAACTATGTCTACATCAGTTTCTCATTTCATTGTTTTGGATCCCACTGAAATAACATTTCTGTCCTCGACTGTTTGAGTGTGTGTCAGGATACTCTTTTAGTAGAATTTCGGGGAAATTACTACTTCCGCCTAAGGTGTGGACCGATGAGCTTGTGAGGTAACGGGCGAGTTCTGGCGCCCTGGAAATATTATATGTTCGGAGTTGGGGCGGCCGCACAGGACACTCGTCAAAGCCGGGGCCAGGCAGCAAACACGTGGTGCCGATTGCTAGAAGGACGAGAGGGGTAGCCCCAGCGGGTGGTCCAGCCGCGTGGCTGGGAATTCCGCTGTGATGAGGACGGTGCTTTGTGTCGATGCAGGAGACTTGTATGCCGAGAGTGCAAATGATGGCGGACTTTGTGAAACCATCATGGCAGACATTTCACAGTTCGTACAGAAATTAATAGTAGCCAGATGAATCATCATACCTCAAAAAGAAACATGTACATTACGATTGTGATGGTGTAATGTCTTTATTTGTTTAAAGTTTAGTATCTGACGGTAAATTATACAAGTAACACCCAGCAACGAATTTCCAAAATATAAACCCTTCATCAGATTTTGTCGGTCGCCGTGTCTTTAGAAATCTCTCGGTATAAACCTAAATTGGTATGAATTACAGGCATGTAACTTGAATAGTACATGAGTTATTGGAGGTGAAAGTGGTCGATTACTATCGATCGCGTCAGTACTCCAGTTACACGAAAACGCGGTAGCAGCATGCTTATAAATATATTTGTTCATCTGTGTTTTTTATTGTATCCGATATATACTATTCATGAAGAAATTGGGTAAATATTTGCTGTGTTTTAGAAAGCACAGAGACATTAGGCTACTGGCCTCCCTTTTGTTGTATTCCTTTGATATAGGTTTATTTAATTTGTTTACGTATCTAATAATGTGTGTTAGAGCGTGTTTATGGTCCAGCCGTAGGAATATTTATTTAATTTCAAGTTATTTAAATGTAAATCCAGTATTTAGAAAGTGTTTAATTTTGTTTGTGAATGTGCGTTCACTTGAAGATTTGGGGGGAGTGCTCTAGCCAATCACAGCGCCCGTGAATGGGGAGACTGGATGGAAGTGAGAGAAGAGCGTCGTTTCAAGAGAGGGCCGGGAGTTCGAAAGAGTACGGCACAGGACACGGAGAGGCTGGACATGAAGGGGAGCAGTTTGCGCGTGGTCGCGGAGGATAGAAATGCTTCGTAGTGCCGACTTGTGCACTTGTGAGATGTCCGTGGCTTCTACAGTAAAGACGTAGTGTGCATTCAGAAGTGAATATCTCGCGAGCTATGTTGTCGTTCATAACTAATTACGTGCAGTAGGAAACTATTGTTTCCCTGTCTTTCAACTTATATTTTATTTAATTGCTGGACCATCGACACCACTAAATGTTTTACAGAAATATACCGCATTCTCAAAAGTACTTCTACTATCGAGCTCATCATTTAAAGTCGTTAAAATAGTACCTGCAGATTTTATTTAATTGCAATCTTTCATTCATAAATTTATGTTACATTCATAATTCGCAACTGCCGAGTGACAGAAACCTTCGACCATTCGATTCATGTGTGTATTCTTATCGTATACTGTCGTCTCAGCAGTATTTGGCCTGTAATGAGGCAGCTACGTATCCCAACCCCTAGAAAACGAAACCAGCCAAAACTTTTAGTATTTCAACTCTGAGTCGGAGGGTGCGTAGTTGAGGTCCACCATTTCATTGCATTTATTGTTTTGAAAGCCCACAAGCTGGAAAATGACTAAGGAAAATTGAGTAATTGAATTAATTGTGAAGACTATGAAAGGTCTTTCACAATTCTTATTACAGACTTCTGTTGGATGTAGAGGGACGCAGTAGATAAAGTGGTTACAAGGAACCGATGCTTCGAAATGTACCGTTTGGAGCAAAATAAATATGAAGACTGGATCACTTTCTAATCGAACCTCCAGCGTCGCGTTACGAACGTAGCGGAGACCATGGTCCCTGACCTGTGTAATCCACGGCGTAAGCTCATGCATTGGCAATGTTTAGAATGCTCGTCGCCGGGTTCCCTTCTGTGTGACGAAGAGTGCCGTCCTCAAAGTCGTAAGTGCGGCGCTTCCATCGAGCACCACAGTCAGTCCTACCAGTTGCGAACTTCCCAGTCTCTCGGCTCTGTTCTTGCTGTCGCATGAAAATGGTGTGTGACGTCATAATTATCTCGGGGACTAATGACAATATTCTCTTCTCATTTTTTATGCATTTCTTGAAGCTAGATATTTGAAACTAATCTCGGGGACTAACGATGACCGTCTCTTCTCATTTTGTATGCGTTTCTAGAAGCGAGATATTTGAAATTGATCGGATGATCCAACTCGTTTTCTATCCAGACGGCACATTTCCGGAAGTGAGCTCCTCCTCTATCTACCGAATCACCTCCTCAACCTGTAGTGACCTGTAATAGGTCTTGATGTGGTAACGCACGTCAGGGGCGTGAAATTAAACAGTATATTTCATAAAAGAAAGCTGCCTGTAAGCCTCTTCACTGGTGGCACCACTTACAAAAACAATACACGGTCACCCCTGTCATGTGTCGACAGTGAAGTTTACCACTGCTCACTTGTAGTGACTAGTTGTTTAAGACAGAGCATTTGTTGTGTACATAGTTCCGCGTAGTCAGTGCGTACACAACTTTCCCACTAGAGCGCGCCCCGCTAAGCACAACAGCGCAGGCGCAGCGCTCGTCCATCTCTGCACTACGAGATGGCGCTGCCTTAGAGACGGACCAAATTCTGCTTCCGCTGATCCGCGTATTAATATGTAACACAGCCAATGAGATTGCTGCTAACTAGAACTTTTTCTCCTCGCAGATCACACTCATGCAGTGATACATGAATGCTCGAGGTATTATAACCAGTGTACAGACCTCCGATTAGTCAGTCTGCATTAGTCTGCATTTGTCTGCACCAGTCTGTACCAGTCTGCACCAGTCTGTACCAGTCTATAGTCAAGTTTCAGTCTGCGCCTAATAAGATTACCATATTCCTGTACATGGCCATGAAGATAAATGAATAGACACTTTGTCAAGTATCAGAGATATGTGAGGATAAGATTAATGTACCAAGACCAAAGGAACTTCAGATTGTCAATTGTAAACAGCATCCAGAATCAAGTTACGTAATGTCTATGCTTTTTATGATTTTAATAAATGTGTGTCAAAATTAATCAAGTTCTGTTTAAAGCTGGTCACCGTCAAACTGCTATTCTAAGCGTGCAAGTAGCATTTCTATCGTCTGACCTAACGGCAGAAGATAAATACGCCACGATAAGACCACGAGACATATTGCTGACACTCGCCTACTTCATTAGAGCGACAGGTCAAATAATCTGATGGTGTGTGTACCGAAGGTCTTACAGTACGCAAACCACAGCATTACTCTTTGCATGGAACATTGCCTGTTACCGAAACTGTCAGACATCTTTTTCATGTATGGTAAGGCAAGGTGTAGAATGGGACATGTGTCATACTTACTGGAAGAGATGGACACCGTGGTTTGAAATTTGTGATATTCTGGATTATTAAACCACAGAGAGCTGGTCAGTACTGTCGACAGGAACTGGTTCACACAGTCGAATCTGAGATGGTGGTATTGGATCGCTTAGGAGGAGATTCATCACCAAGTAGCTTGCCCACGAAATGTGAGCTTTATAGGGTAATGTTTGAATAACAAGCTGCCCTTTTCTGTAGCGCTACTATCAGTATCGCCATACTCCCATTTGCCTTAGTGAAATTACAGGAAGGTGACCAGAATCAATTCAGTACGCCGACGACTCACACGCTCATAGTGACGTACTACGTTGGGATGGCCTCTGATTTCCCCTAGATCACGCGTTAATGTATTTGTATGCAAGTTCAAGCCTACAGCATTGTGCAATATTGAGAGTGCGATGAACTGGCGCCTACATATTTGTTGTACCGAGGCTAGGGACTGTGGAAAGGAATTATATTTTAGAATTAAGAGGGATGTGAGAGCCTAACATGGTACGTTGACTATGAAATTAAAGAAGAAAATAAAGATTGAAAAGGAAAATGAGAGTAGTTATTTCTGCCACTTAGATCACACATGGTCAGATTTTTAATGTATGTAAAATTATGTATAATGTATATGAGATTATGTCTCACTAATTGATATTTGATAATTACTCGAAATATTCAGTATGTTGCTGAATGGAAACACATCTAAAATAATAAATATATCCAAATTAAATAAAAATTTCTATGTTCAATCTGTTGGTTGGTTGGTTGATTTGTGGAAGGGGACAAAAGAGCTGGTCATCGGTCCCATCGGATTAGGGAAGGATGGGGAAGAAATCGGCCGCGCCCTTTCGAAGGAATCATCCAGGTATTTGCCTGAAGAGATTTAGGGAAATCACGGAAAACCTAAATCGGATGGGCGGACGCGGGTTTGAACCGTCGATTTCTCCCGAATGCGACTCCAGTGTGCTAACCACTTCGCCACCTCGCTCGGTGTTCTATCTGTCACATAGTGTATTGGGAGTCAGACACTACACCCAGATTTTTTTGACTGAAACTGGTTTCCTAATTAAATCATGCAACAGAGGTTTAAATACAATGTAGGTCTAAGAATGCCCAGTGTGTACAGTATCTTCTGTGTATGCGACAGTATCTATTTAGGCCAAACTAGACTAACACGACAAAAGTCATGGGATAGCTCCTAATATCGTGTCGGACCCAATTTTGTCCGGGGTAGTGCAGCATCTCATCGTAGCATGGACTCAACGCATCATTGGAAGTCCCCTGCAGAAATATTGAGTCATGCTGACTCCATAGCCATCCATAATTTCTGAAGGGTTGCCTGTGCAGGTTTTGTGCACGAATGGCTCAAATGGCTCTAAGCATTATAGGACTTGACATATGGGGTCATCAGTCCCCTAGACTTAGAACTTCTTAAAGCTAACTTAAGGACATAACACACATCCATGCCCGAGGCAGGATTCGAACCTGCGACCGTAGCAGGTGCGCGGCTCCGGACTGAAGCGCCTAGAGCCGCTCGGCCACAGCGGCCGGTGTGCCCGAATGAACTCTCGATTACGTCCCATAAATATTCGGTGGGATTCATGTCGGGCAGTATGTATGGCCAACTCATTCGTTCAAATTGTTCCGAATGTCCATCAAACCAATCGAGAATAACTGTGACACTGTGACATGGCGTATCATTGTTTGGGAATATGAAGTCCGTGAATGGCTGAGAGTGGTGTCTACGTAGCCGATTATATCCATTTCCAGTCTATGATCGGTTCAGTTGGAGCAGAGGATCCGGTACATTCCTTGCATTCCTTGTAAACACAGCCCACACCATCATGGAGTCACCACCACCTTGCGCAGTGCCTTGTTGACAACTTGGTCCATGGCTTCGTGCGGTCTGCGTCACAGTCGAACCATACCATGAGCTCTTGCCAACTGAAATCTGGACTCAACTGACCAGGCCACGGTTTTCCAGTAGACTAGGGTCCAACCGATATCCTTACGAGCCCAGGACAGGCTCTGCAGTCAATGTTGTGCAGTCGATGTTGTGCTGTGGTGAGAGGTAATGCCTGAAATGTGGCTTTCTCAGCACCCTCTTGATACATTGGATGTGGGAATATTGAATTCCCCAAGATTTCCGAAATGGAGTGATCCATGCTTGTAGCTCCAACAACCACTCTTCGTTCAAAGTCTGTTAATTCCCGTCATGCGGCCATAATCAAGTTGGAAACATTTTCACATGAATCACCTGAATACGTCTACATCTAAATCTACATCCATACCCCGTAAGCCACCTGACGGTGTGTGGCGAAGGGTGCCTTGAGTACGTCTATCGGTTTTCCCTTCTATACCAGTCTCGTATTGTTCGTGGAAAGAAAGATTGTCGGTATGCCTCTGTGTGGGCTCTAATCTCTCTGATTTTATCCTCATGATCTCTTGGCGAGATATACGTAGGAGGGAGCAATATACTGCTTGACTCCTCGGCGAAGGTATGTTCTCGAAACTTCAACAAAAGCCCGTACCGAACTACTGAGCGTCTCTCCTGCCGAGTCTTCCATTGGAGTTTATCATCTCCGTAACGCTTTAGCGATTACTAAATGATCCTGTAACGAAGTGCGCTGCTCTCCGTTCGATCTTCTCTATCTCTTCTATCAACCCTATCTGGTACGGATCCCACACCGGTGAGCAGTATTCAAGCAGTGGGTGAACATGTGTACTGTAACCTACTTCCTTTGTTTTCGGACTGCACTTCCTTAGGATTCTTCCAATGAATCTCAGTCTGGCATTTGCTTTACCGACGATTAATTTTATATGGTCATTCCATTTTAAATCACTCCTAATGCCTACTACCAGATAATTTATGGAATTAACTGCTTCCAGTTACTGATCTGCTATATTGTAGCTAAATGATAAAGGATCTTTCTTTCTATGTACTCGCAGCACATTACACTTGTCTACTTTGAAATTCAGTTGCCATTCCCTGCACCATGCGTCAATTCGTTGCAAATTCTCCTGCATTTCAGTACAATTTTCCAATGTTACAACCTCTCGATATACTACAGCATTGGTCTGATAGTCCATATGCTCTTACTTTATTTATTAAACGACTGTGGGGAAGTGTATCAAACGCCTTGCGGAAGTCAAGAGATACGGCATCTACCTGGGAACCCGTGTATATGGCCCTCTGAGTCTCGTGGAGGAATAGCGCGAGCTGGGTTTCACACGATCGTCTTTTTCGAAACCCAAGCCGATTCCTACAGTTCTAGTCTCCAGAAAAGTCATTATACTCGAACATAATACGTGTTCCAAACTTCTACAATACAAACGACTGCTCCGCCAATGCACAGCCCTTTTATACCTCGTGTACGCGGTACTTACCGCCATCTGTATATTTGCATGTCGATATGCCATGACTTTTGTCACGTCGGTGTAATTGCACCGTTGCTGAACGTTGCGCAGAGCGCATTAAATAAATGGAGTTTGAAAATTCGACAGTGACTGAACAGTGCCTGGAGAACGGAGGCGAAAATACAATTTGAGAAGACTAGTGTTCAAATGGCTCTGAGCACTATGGGACTCAACTTCTGAGGTCATTAGTCCCCTAGAACTTAGAACTAGTTAAACCTAACTAACCTAAGGACATCACACACATCCATGCCCGCGGCAGGATTCGAACCTGCGACCGTAGCGGTCTGGCGCTTCCAGACTGCAGTGCCTTTAACCGCACGGCCACTTCGGCCGGCAGAAGACTAGTGTCTTGGCTTATACATCGTCACATTAGCATTCCGTTGCAAAGGAGGTGACTGGCATTGTAGTAAACGGCAAAAATTTTAACCAACAGCAGAGGTACGTACGAATGGGCGCGCAGTTCGTTTATCGAATGGAAGCGAAGAGAGATGTTTGGCGTTTACAGGGGGGCAGGATCGACACCTGGCCGTCATGCTATTTAACGTAATTCTATCCCGCATACAGTCGGTACTGCTTGGAGTTGCCTCACTCCACCTTCTGTTTAGTTGCCCAACTCGCTCCTCTCTGGAAGTTCGCAGACGCTTCTAACGTGCCTATATACAGGGCGATTATAATTAAAGTCAACCTTTCAAAACGGTGTAGGAATAACTGCACTGGTCGGAATGACGTCAAATTTCAACGGAATATTGTCGGAGAAGGGGGAAATTGTGTGGCAAAAAAAAAAAAAAAAAAAAAAAAAAAAATATATATATATATATATATATATATATATATATATATATAGTCTGAAAATTGATCAATAGATGGCGCTGTATGTGTTAGAATACGTAAATGAAAACACTTGTCATGCGCACGACCCACTGAAGTTGGTATAAACACGCCGGGTACAAGGCTTGACCTCCTTTGGCGTCTGCGACGTACGCCATGACTGTCTCAATGCAGGATCGCACCCTGCCTGTAAAGCTGTATTACAAGATTGATGACTGTACGCACATCGCTCTGCAGAAGTTCCGGACACTGAAGGGTTTGAAAAAAGGCTTTTGTCCGATGACTAAATTCGAAAATACGTGTTCTTTTGATGTGCAACCTGGTAGAGGGAGGAAACAAAATGATTCGACGTCAGTGGAAGCAGTGGCCACAATAATGCAGGTGGAGACGAGTGGTGGTGTGCAAACGCGTAGTGCACGGGGAATTGCCCGAACATTGGACATACCCGTGAGCACGGTGTTTAAAATCCTACGAAACATCCTTCTTTGCTATTCATTCTAAATTACCCATGTGCACGAGCTGTTTCCTGTTGACCTGCCAGCAAGAGAGACCTTGCTTTAGGATTTCTTGCTCGCATGGAAGTGGACAATGATTGGTCCTGGAAGATTTTCTGGAAAGACGAAGCCCACTTCCATCTGACACGATATGTCAATACACAGAAATGTCGAATATGGGAAACGGAAAATCCACACGCAAATAAACCAGTACCACTTCGTCCTAGAAGGGTCACTGTGTGGTGCAGGTTTGCGGCATCATTTATCATAGGGCCATAATTTTTCGAAGAGACAGGTGCTTCCGGTCCTGGTAAGAGCTATGAGTGTCTTTTGCGCAACCGTGTCATTCCAGCTCTTCAACAGCGTGGATGTGTGGATGGGATAATTTTTGTGCAAGATGGTGCACCTCCGCATATTGCAAATCCAGTTAAGCAGCTGCTGAAGCGCCATTTCGGAAATGCTAGAATTGTCAGCCGCCATTTCCTTACAGCCCGGCCGTCCCGATCATCTGACCTTAATCCGTGCGACTTCTGGCTGTGCGGCTATCTGAAAGATGTTGTGTTCAGTATTTCGATTGCAAACCTAGCTGCATTGAAGGCAGGCATAGCGCAACACATTCCGAAGGTGACACCGGCAATACTTCTGTTTCTCGTTTCCAACTCGTTGCAGAAAACGGTGGACATCATATTGACCATATTTTGGGCCAGTGACAATGAAATTAATAATCAATTTTGATTTTGATTGATGGTTTTTATGCGGTGTTTGGCCTCAGGACAGTTAACAACCGATGTGATTGATGCTTTTTATGTGGTTTTTGGCCTCAGGACAATTAGAAACTTATGTGAGTGATGCGTTTTATGTGGTATTTGGCCTCAGGTCACTTAAAAACCGATTTTTCCCATCCGATGTTATATGACCTTGCCGTGGTGGACGGGCTTACGTAATTAACACTATCACGCCTGTACACCCATACAAACTGAGTAGTACAGTTAGTTTAACGTCAAACGTACACCTTAGGCATTTTTGTATAATTCATTTGTCATTTAAATTACTATCACTATTACTATCACTATTAAATTGTGATGCTTACAGCTCTATCTATTGCTAAATTTTGTAACTATTTTCTTTCTTTTACCATAAGCTTTTCCCCCGTCTCCGATAACATTCCGTTGTAATTTGACATCATTCTGACCAGTGATGTTATTTCTACAGTGGTTTGAAAATTTAACTCCTGACGGCGATGGCATAGACAGCAGTCGAAAGAACGAGTATATTATTCAAAGCTTGAAAACTGAGAATATTTTACTTGCATGACAAAAATTGTAATACGTTTATTTTATTTTCTCAGAAAATTTGCTGAATTGAGCTACTTGAGTAGTATTTTTTGTTTGTAGAACCTTTACTTTTAAATACTCCATATGCATGTTACAAGGATCCTTTGCATCGTTCGTGATGGGATGATTTATGATGTGTAATTTTTCTAATTTTTCCACAGGGATAAATGGGTGTACTGCAGGCATGTTGGACGGGTGATTCTGCTGAAAGTACTGCAAAAAGTAGAGCTGCCTCTCATCACAATTGAAAGGTGCATGGAGCTCTACAACGGAGAGCCCGGCTTGATGTCCGCGGACGCCAACTTGTGCACACTCTCCAGCGAGGAGAAGGACGCCTGCAACGGGGACTCCGGGGGACCGCTCGTCTGCATGGACTACTTGGTAGGAGTTGGGCCTCTTCAGTACACTGTGTAGCTCTCAGAAAAGGGTCTAGGAAACATAAAAGCATCTGTACACACAGCTACAATTTGCAGCAAGGCATCAGCATCTAGACATTTTCTGTAAAAATGAGAAAAGGCAGTATCTTGTACAGATGCTTTTTAACTCCAAGTGTATATTCTGTGATGCTATTCTGTTCGGTCTTTCTCAAGGAAGCTCATGGAGCCTGAAAAAACGCCTGCGTCCTACATATCTGCGACGTTAGACTTTTTGATTATATTTCACAGTCTCATGCTCAAAAACCCCAGCTACGTTCCAGAGGAGCTCTGAGATTTCCTCTTGCTCTGTCTCACCTAGTGTCCTATCAGATAATATTAGCCCTCATATCTCTATTCGAACTTGAGCTGAAAATTAAGTGTATATAGTCGTCACATATGTTGTGATTGTAGTAAGTGAATGCTATTATTAACTCAGACCAAACATCCACGGTAACATAAACCCGCTGTAGTTCATTTAAGTTAGTCAGTGCATGCTGTGATTACTAAACATTTGTCTGACAGGGAATCTCTGTGACAAATGTGTCAATACAATAAGAAAAAGAAATAACATTTGTTTAGAGTATAATACACAACTGGCCATTGAAATTGCTACACCACGAAGA
This sequence comes from Schistocerca cancellata, assembly GCF_023864275.1. Taxonomy (NCBI): domain Eukaryota; kingdom Metazoa; phylum Arthropoda; class Insecta; order Orthoptera; family Acrididae; genus Schistocerca; species Schistocerca cancellata. The sequence continues at coordinate 940,573,498 of NC_064627.1, forward strand.
TGACGTGCTACAGACGCGAAATTTAACCGACAGGAAGGAGATGCTGTGATATGCAAATGATTAGATTTTTAGAGCATTCACACAAGGTTGGCGCCGGTGGCGACACCTACAACATGCTGACATGAGGAAAGTCTCCAACCGACTTCTCATTCACAAACAGCAGTTGACCGGCGTTGCCTGGTGAAACGTTGTTGTGATGCCTTCTGTAAGGAGGAGAAATGCGTACCATCACGTTTCCGACTTCGATAAAGGCCGGATTGTAGCCTATCGCGATTGCGGCTTATCGTGTCGCGACATTGCTGCTCGCGTTGGTCGAGATCCAATGACTGTTAGCAGAATATGGAACCGGTGGGTTCAGGAGGGTAATACGTAACGCCGTGCTGGATCCCGACGGCTTCGTACCACTAGTAGTCGAGATGACAGGCATCTTATCCGCATGGCTGTAACGGATCGTGCAGCCACGTCACGATCCCTGAGTCAACAGATGGGGACGTTTGCAAGACAACAACTATTTGCACGAACAGTTCGACGACGTTTGCAGCAGTATGGACTATCAGCTCGGGGACCATGGCTGCTGTTACGCTTGACGCTGCATCACAGACAGGAGCACCTGCGATGGTGTACTCAACGACGAACCTGGGTGCAAGAAAGGCAAAACGTCATTTTTTCGGATGAATTCAGGTTATGTTTAGAGCATGACGATGGTCGCATCCGTGTTTGTCGACATCGCGGTGAACGCACATTGGAAGCGTGTATTCGTCATCGCCATACTGGCGTATCACCCGGCCTGATGATATGGGGTGCCATTGGTTACACGTCTCGGGCACCTCTTGTTAACGGTACTTCGAACAATGGAAGTTACATGTCAGTTGTGTTACGACTCGTGGCTCTACCCTCCATTCGATCCCTGCGAAACCGTACATTTCAGCAGGATAATGCACGACCGCATGTTGCAGGTCCTGTACGAGCCTTTCTGGATACAGAAAATGTTCGACTGCTGCCCTGGCCAGCACATTCTCCAGATCTCTCACCAACTGAAATCGTCTGGTCAATGGTGGCCGAGCAACTGGCTCGTCACAATACGCCAGTCACTACTCCTGATGAACTGTGGTATCGTGTTGAAGCTGCATGGGCAGCTGTACCTGTACACGCTATCCAAGCTCTGTTTGACTCAATGCCCAGGCGTATTAAGGCCGTTATTACGGCCAGAGGTGGTTGTTCTGCGTACTGATTTCTCAGGATCTATGCACCCAAATTGCGTGAAAATGTAGTAACATGTCAGTTCTAGTATAATATATTTGTCCAATGAATACCCGTTTATCATCTGCATTTCTTCATGGTGTAGCAATTTTAATGGCCAGTAGTGTAAAAAATCGTACTAAACTTTGGGAAGAATCTGATGGATGGCACTCTGTGTCTCGTAGCTGATATAATGATATCTAAAATAACTTTACTGTCTCTTAGCAGTCTATACTGAAGTGACAAAAGTCATGGGATAGTGACGTGTGAATATACACGTGGTGTTAGTACTGCGTACACAAGGTATACGAAAGGGCAGTGCATTGGCACAGCTATTGTTCGTACTCAGGTGGTTCATGGGAAAAGATTTTCTACGTGATTATGGCACACGACGGGAATTAACAGGCTTTGAACGCGGGTTGGTAGTTGGAACTACACACATGGGTCATTCCAACTCGGAAGTCGTTGGGAAATTCAATATTCCGAGACCCAAAGTGTCAAGAGGGTGCTGAGAATAACACATTTCAAGTCATTATGTCTCACCACGTACAACGCAGTAGCTGACGACCTTTACTTATCGAATGAGGACGGCGACGTTTGCGTGCAGTTGTCAGTGCTAACAGACGAGCAACACAATGCGAAATAAGCACGGAAATGAATGTGGATCGTACGACGAACGTGTCCGTTAGGATAGCGCGTTGAAATTTGGTGTTAATGAGCTGTGACATCAGACGACGAAGGCGAGTGCCTCTGCTAACATCACGACATCGCCAGCAGTACCGCGGTGTACCGCAAGTGTCTAGAGGAACGGAAGGTTCCAAATGATTGGAAAAAAGCACAGGTAGTCCCAGTCTTCAAGAAGGGTCGTCGAGAAGATACGCAAAACTATAGACCTATATCTCTGACGTCGATGTGTTGTAGAATTTTAGAACATGTTTTTTGCTCGCGTATCATGTCGTTTTTGGAAACCCAGAATCTACTATGTAGGAATCAACATGGATTCCGGAAACAGCGATCGTGTGAGACCCAACTCGCTTTATTTGTTCATGAGACCCAGAAAACATTAGATACAGGCTCCCAGGTAGCTGCTATTTTCCTTGACTTCCGGAAGGCGTTCGATACAGTTCCGCACTGTCGCCTGATAAACAAAGTAAGAGCCTACGGAATATCAGACAAGCTGTGTGGCTCGATTGAAGAGTTTTTAGCAAACAGAACACAGCATGTTGTTATCAATGGAGAGACGTCTACAGACGTTAAAGTAACCTCTGGCGAGCCGCAGGGGAGTGTTATGGGACCATTGCTTTTCACAATATATATGATTGACCTAGTAGATAGTGTCGGAAGTTCCATGCGGCTTTTCGCGGATGATACTGTAGTATACAGAGAAGTTGCGGCATTAGAAAATTGTAGCGAAATGCAGGAAGATCTGCAGTGGATAGGCACTTGGTGCAGGGAGTGGCAACTGACCCTTAACATAGACAAATGTAATGTATTGCGAATACATAGAAAGAAGGATCCTTTATTGTATGATTATATGATAGCGAAACAAACACTGGTAACAGTTACTTGTGTAAAATATCTGGGAGTATGCGTGCGGAACGATTTGAAGTGGAATGATCATATAAAATTAATTGTTGGTAAGGCGGGTACCAGGTTGAGATTCATTGGGAGAGTCCTTAGAAAATGTAGTCCATCAACAAAGGAGGTGGCTTACAAAAGACTCGTTCGACCTATACTTGAGTATTGCTCATCAGTGTGGAATCCGTACCAGATCGGGTTGACGGAGGAGATAGAGAAGATCGAAAGAAGAGCGGCGCGTTTCGGCACAGGGTAACAGTGATACCGTTACGGAGATGTTTAGCAAACTCAAGTGGCAGACTCTGCAAGAGAGGCGCTCTGCATCGCGGTGTAGCTTGCTCGCCAGGTTTCGAGAGGGTGCGTTTCTGGATGAGGTATCGAATATATTGCTTCCCCCTACTTATACCTCCCGAGGAGATCACGAATGTAAAATTAGAGAGATTCGAGCGCATACGGAGGCTTTCAGACAGTCGTTATTCCCGCGAACCATACGCGACTGGAACAGAAAAGGGAGGTAATGACAGTGGCTACAAAGTGCCCTCCGCCACACACCGTTGGGTGGCTTGCGGAGTATAAATGTAGATGTAGGTGTAGTACCTCTCCTGGGCTCGTGACCATTTCAGTTGGACCCTAGACGACCAGAATACCGTGGTCTTCTCAGATGGGTCCCGAATTCAGTTGCTAAGTTCCGATGGTAGGCTCCGAGTGAGTCGCAAAGCTCACGAATCCAGGGATCCAAGTTGTCAAAAAGACACTCCTCAAGCTGGTGGTGTTGGAGACCATTTGCAGCCATTAATGGACTTCATGTTCCCAAACAACGATGGAATTTTTATGGATGATAATGCGCCATGTTACTGGGTCACAATTCTTCGCGACTGGTCTGAAGAACATTCTGGACAATTCGAGCAAATGGTTTTTCCATCCAGATGGCCTGGCACGAATCCCGTTGAATATTTATGGGACATAATGAAGAGATCATTTCATGCACAAAATTCTGCACCGGCAACACTGTTGCAGTTAAGGACGGCTATAGAGTCAGCATGCCAACGGCTTTGCCGCAGTAGTAACACCGGTTCCCGTCAGATCACCGAAGTTAAGCGTTGTCAGGCTGGGCCAGCACTTGGATGGGTGACCATCCGGTCTTCCGAGAGCTGTTGGCAAGCGGGGTGCACTCAGCCCTTGTGAGGCAAACTGAGGATCTATTTGATTGAGAAGTAGAGGCTCCGGTGTTGTAAACTGCCACATACGGTCGGGAGAGCGGCGTGCTGGGCACATGCATATCCGCATCCAATGACGTCTGTGGGCCGAGGATGACACGGTGGCCGGGACCGTTTGACCTTCGTGGCCTGCACAGATGGAATTGGGCTGTTGTTTGTTAGAGTCAGCATGGCTCAATAATCCTGCAGCAGACTTCCAACTATGTGTTGAGTCCATGCTACTACGAGATGCTGCACTGCACCGGCTAATTGTGGCCCGGCGCGATAATAGGAGGTATCCCATCACCTCAGTGTACGTTCTGATACAAACAATAGCCTCTTTTGTCTAAACTGTTTTTCTGACTGTTTCAGTCGCGTAGCAGGCATTCCCTGTGTTTTCCACGTTTGGCCCTGCTGTTTGCTTGGTCGTGACGGCAATTTTGTAATGAATAAGCCAGTATCTTTTCACTGTTTTGCTCCAGCAGACAGTCTTCTCCACTTTGGTTGATTAGCATAATCAGATTCTTCTTTAATCTATTGTCTGGGAAGTGTACCATAGTCATATCATTAGTGAGTCTGCAAAGGTTTGTAGCTCTGATATCACTTCGTGAATCACTGGAAAACTCGGATGTTGCCAGCAGCAACAGGAACATACGAATCCAATTAATTCGTAAGCACTTCTCTCTTATTCTGTCGTTAAGTCAGAACAACAGACACTCACTGGTTGAGACATAGGTGACAACTTATGTAGCCTGCATATGCTAATAAAATGGTTTTCGTTCCACATAACCTGATATCCGTGGTATATCACAGTGTTGCTCTAGTCGCTTTATGCAGTTGTTCCAGGACTCCAGTTTTCGATCGAATGCCAGAAAGGGCGGCGGCGGCATCTTTAACTGGAGTGGTTGTTGTTGTTGGTCATCGTCCTTTTGTTCTTCAAGTTGTTCCTAGCGCACCACCAAGAGCTTCTGGGTTGCTGACAGCTGTGGTACTAAGGCTAGCACTAGGTGACAGACGAGTTCCGATTGGTTATGCCTGAAAAATATGGTCACAACAGTTTACAAAATTCACAAAAATCTTCCTGCAGATAAAAAGAATTAGCAATAGAAGTATGTAATAACGATAGAATAAGGCCAAGCAGGGTTGCTACAAAATCAAACCAGTGAATGCAGCAATCTACAACAAGGAAAAGTATAATTTGCACAACATTGTAATTCATTCCGTTTTTCGCCAGTGTCATTTCTTGTTACTGGGCGCCTAATGTTGGCGAGAATGCTATGGGTTTGCACTGGTCACCACTTTCCCTTCTCTTCTCGTCGCGAGCAGCCCTGCTCGGTCGCTTTTCCGATCGGTTTGTTAGGTGAGCGCACCGAGTGGTAGGGTTACCGCAACCAAGCCTCCGTGTAATTCTGTAAGATGTTCGGTAGCGAGTCGGTGCGGCTCCTCGATCAAGCCGATCGAAGACAAGTGACCACAGCTCCTAACACGCTCACCCGACGACTGCGCGCTCAGCACTGCACACCTTAACACACACAGCGCCCCACACCAAAGAAGGCAGCAGACACAACTACCAGAAATGCTCTTCAAATCATAGTCTCAGACTGCAGGCGCATTGAGAGCCTTCACAATTTCGTCAGTGTGCCTTGAGACGCACGATATCACATGCCAGCTTATTTGTGAGCTGCTACCACCTTTTGATAAGAACCATGTCCCAAAAAGTTTTGAGTTGTCATAGCCAAGAAGAAAAAAAAACTATTGAACTGATGACTGATAAGAATTGTTCAACTGATTTAGTCGTTTCTGTACTTACTGAAAAAATGTAATTTCTGATTTAGTCGTTTCAGAACTTGCTAAACAAATGTACCTTCAGTTGTTCAGCTGTTCGATCGACTCTCATGTTCAGCTGAAGTTCCTCAACCAGTTCCTCCCTGCTCAGACCATACCTCGCCACAAAACTGCTCTCAGGAATTTCAAAGGGCTCCGTCTCATCCCGCAGATTATATTGCCATATTGTATGGCACCGCATTTCCTCGAGCTGCCTTGGTTGTTCTTGCCTCCTACTTAAGAGTACCGTGAGCACCATATACACTTCCCCGATTCTCAACTGAAATGTTGCAAAATAAAATTTGTGAACTCACATTCCACTCGGAGGCATCCCAATGATTCTTTAGTAAAACATAATCAATGAATTCAAAACTAATAACCACTCAATATTTCTAAAATTATATATTATCTCCACATTCAAAGCACAATAAACTGCATGAACAGCCTTACCAGAACCTCACAACCTCTTGGTACAGTAGACAAATAATAAGTATCTTCAATAAAATTCTTCAGGGTATCAGACCACATCGTCATAATTTAAAATGCGCCAACGTTTCGGCCAGCGTTGCAGCTAGCCTTCATCAGGGCCTTACGTTAAACTGCTAAATGAAACACTCTTGGTTCCTTAAATAGCTGCACGAGAAAACCGTGTCGTTACTTGATTGGCTGTAAAAGGAGGAGGAGGAGGGGTGAAAGGTATGCTTTATTGGTGTTTCCTTTATTATCTGTCATTGGCTGAAATAGCTGTTTTCTATTGGTCTTTATAATAATCCACCCCATTGGAGGAGACGGACGAATAGCGAACAGGTGATGGCTGTGACGTCACACTGTTTACATGCTGTCCAGAAGCCGGCTGCGGCGTGCCATTGCTTTATGTGCTCGCGACCACTACTGCGGCTCTCCGCGTGTCTGCATGGGCCGCCACGGCTCTGCCGCCGCTCCGTAGCCCTGCTATAGCAGGCAGCCAAGACCTCGGAAGCTTGTACCCGTCCTCTCTATTCATGTTGGCGGGTCTTTTGGCTATTTCTATCGCCTCTCTAACCTCTCCAGCCACACCTTGAGCGAAGCAACCACAGCAATTCTGGCCAAGGGGATGAATTTCGCAGTCGCACCTAAGCGAGTTCCAAAAGAAGATATCATAGAATCCGTAGAGGCTTCGGTACGTCATCTGCCACAGGCCGAGGCGGAGAAGATCCGGCAGGAAACGGTCAGAGTTCTGAATAAAGCAAAGCCACCGAAGCAAAACATCAACGCTGAGGAATACCATGCCATCAAGGAACTCAGGGACAACCCCCACTTAGTAGTGGTACAGGCAGATAAGGGCAACGCCACTGTAGTCTTGGACACAACTGACTACAACAAACGAATGGAAGATATTCTCGCAGAACCTATCTACAAGAAACTTCAGGGAGATCCGACGGCCAAGGTAATCAAAACGACGCAGGCACTGCTCAAGCACTCTAGAATCAACTTCGACAAGGCCAGAAGATTCATCCCGCAAGTGACACAGGCACCAAGGATATATGGTGTACCGAAGGCACACAAAACCGACTTTCCCCTAAGGCCCATAGTAAACAGTATAAATTCGCCGACCTACTACCTAGCGAAAGAACTGGCACCTAGGCTCCGACACCTAGTGCATCAAACCGAGTCCTACGTTAAGGATTCCACTCACTTCGTGTCTCTCCTAAAGGAAATGCGTGTTACGGACCAAAATCTGATGGTTAGTTTCGACGTCAAATCCCTATTCACGAATGTCCCAGTGTCAGATACTGTGAACATCTTAGAAGAACGCGTGGCACCAGATATATGTGAGCTTGTGCGCCACTGTCTGACGACCACCTATTTCAAGTGGAGAGGTCAATTTTATGAACAAACTGACGGTGTAGCTATGGGCTCACCCCTATCGCCCATCGCAGCAGAAATCTTCATGGAGGCTTTTGAGGAAACAGCCCTCCAGTCCGCACCATTACGTCCAAATTGTTGGCTTCGCTATGTCGATGATACTTTCGTCATTTGGCCCCACGGAGAAGAGGAGTTACAGAATTTCCATAAGCACCTTAACCAACAGCATAGGAAAATTCAGTTTACAATGGAAACAGAGAGGAATGGGGTGCTGCCTTTTCTCGACGTGGAAGTTTATCGAAAACCTGATGGTAAACTTGGCCACAAAGTGTACAGGAAACCAACCAGTACGGACAGGTACCTTCACGCCTCCTCCCACCATCACCCCACGCAGAAGAAGTCTGCCCTGCACACGCTAACGAAGAGAGCGTACAGGATAAGCGACGAAGAACATCTGAAGACAGAACTTGAACGCCTCAGGTCCATCTTCGGAACTAATGGCTATGGGAAGCAGACGATAGACAGCACCATGTCGACAAGGGAGAAGACTAATAGGGAAGAGGAGAAGGAGGCACAGAGCACTGCTGTGTTACCATATGTACAAGGGGTCACCGAACGTATTGGCAAAATCCTACGAAAAGCCGACATCAAACCAATTTTCCGAAGCAGTAACAAAATATCAGACATGCTCGGTTCTACCAAGGATGCAGTTGACAAACTACACACAGCTGGCGTGTATGAAATTGGTTGTGCGTGTGGATTAGTCTACATAGGTGAGACGGGACGTCCGATTAGCACAAGGCTCTCGGAACATGAAAGATATATCCGCCTGAAACAACACACTAAGTCAGCAGTGGCGGAACACCGAGACGAGTGCGGGAAACCAATATTTTTTCAAGAAGCCCGCGTCCTGGCGAAACAGCCTCTCACTTTCAAAAGAAAGATTAGAGAGGCGATAGAAATAGCCAAAAGACCCGCCAACATGAATAGAGAGGACGGGTACAAGCTTCCGAGGTCTTGGCTGCCTGCTATAGCAGGGCTACGGAGCGGCGGCAGAGCCGTGGCTGCCCATGCAGACACGCGGAGAGCCGCAGTAGTGGTCGCGAGCACATAAAGCAATGGCACGCCGCAGCCGGCTTCTGGACAGCATGTAAACAGTGTGACGTCACAGCCATCACCTGTTCGCTATTCGTCCGTCTCCTCCAATGGGGTGGATTAATATAAAGACCAATAGAAAACAGCTATTTCAGCCAATGACAGATAATAAAGGAAACACCAATAAAGCATACCTTTCACCCCTCCTCCTCCTCCTTTTACAGCCAATCAAGTAACGACACGGTTTTCTCGTGCAGCTATTTAAGGAACCAAGTGTGTTTCATTTAGCAGTTTAACGTAAGGCCCTGATGAAGGCTAGCTGCAACGCTGGCCGAAACGTTGGCGCATTTTAAATTATGACGATGCGGTCTGATACCCTGAAGAATTTTATTGAAGATGACAACGGCCGCGGAAGCCTACGCTTACAAATAATAAGCAGGCGGACCGATAGTTAACAGGCCTCAGTAGCATACAGAATAGCAACATTGGTTACCACACCGAAAATGACATCACTACCGAGTCTTATCTACCGAACCGAACGGTATGGATGATACGGAATAAGGTTCAGTAGCGTACAGAATGGCAGTATTGGCTACCACACCGAAAATGACGTCACTACTGAGGCTGACGTACCAAACCGAACGGTATGGACGGTACGTAATAGGACTATTTTTAAAGTACAAGATTCACATGCAAGCTAACTTCTTAATGTTTTCTTAGCAGGGGAAGTATTTCTTTGTAGATACGAAACTAACAATTTTTAGCTGTAGTAATAGTTGTGGTTGCTTTCTGTGATATTTATTATGGTGCAGAATAATGTTTTAAGTTACTGGAGAGAAAATACTTCGGCGCCAACGGAGCTACTAGACAACAGGCCTCTGTATTGTTCTGCTTTATGGCCGAGCAGCGCACGACCCAACCGCTGCCTCATGTATCGTTACGAAAAGCCGTCTTACTCGACACTTTCCCTGTCTTCCCAGAAAACGAAAGCCTTATGTTCAGTCAGCTGAGCGTTGGCACTCAATCTGCACTATATAACTGTTACTAGTTTACTGATTCAAGCAATATTTAATTTCTGCGTTGACCATGTGTAACCTAACTGAATGTTGTTACCTTTATGCAACTATTTTTCTCTTCGATCACTCTCCAAAGCTCAGTGAGGATAGAAGAGCTGCATTTGCAATAATTTCGGTGCACAACAAAGGATATTACACTGAATAAAGACTTCAGCTGCCTACTTTGTACTTTTATCCTCACCTCAGTAGAGAACGGATTGTAGATTGGTATAATCCTATTGTACGACAGTCCCTCTGAGAAACATACTGCTTTTACGAAGATTTGTGGTCGCCAGTTCTACAGGATCAATTTCACTTAATTCTTTCAGAAGTTATTTAACTATTACCTGATCAATTTACGTTATTACAATTTTCAACGTTCTGTTTGGAATCAAGATAGATGAAAGCTATGAGATTTTGACGTAGCTCATTGGAATTACGTATTAATGAAAACTGAATATCTGAAGCATTAAGTGAATTAGCAATGTTACCAGGTAATTTTATGTCCACACAAATAAATTTGAAGCTCTTTTTCCAGATTTTTGTACTTAACAACAATCTTTCATTTTCGTGATTCTGAAAATAGTTTGTACTATCTTTTCACACTTTAGAGCTACTCAAAATTATTTAAACAAATAAAGAGAAAGAATTCACAGTAGCTTAGGATAATGACTTCAACAGATAATTTTAACTAACACTATCTGTTCAATAAGCAAATGTGACGCCAGGATACCCTGTCTTCAACGGTCTTTTCGTTTCGTTCCGGCCATTCCACACCTCTTCGTGCTAAGGTCATCCACACAACCTGGAGTTGCAAACCCAAAGTGATTTTGTTATTAACTTTGTCAAAAATAATATACATATTCAAAGAACCTGTGAATATTACAGTCGTTGTAATTACAGAAAACATTCATTATTAAGCTTTTCTTTCCTTTTAATAATATCTATTACTTCAGCTACTTTAAATATATTGTCAAAGACATTTAATATCGTTAGAAAACATCGGTACATTCAACATTATTTGAAAACATCGTACTTTCATGAAACGATTTTTGTAGTTACAGTCTAGTCGAAAAATCAGAATAAAATTTTTTCCCTAATTTAAGATGTTACGTTAGACAGTCTATGATTGTCACTGTAGCTGGTAGCAAGCGTGCGATCAGGCACCTTTAGGGAACCGTAGCAGGGACAACTTTTCTGCTTATGTAGAAGTTCGGGCAGAATAAATATTAGCACTGAGTTACTACATTCACTACAACAGAGAGCACAATAATCCTTTCCGTCCGGATCAGTCACACAGCCACCTTTGAATGACCAATGTATACAGTAGAAAAGGTGGTAGGAAGGTTTACGTTTTATGATCGTGCCCTTTGTCACTACGTGAAGCTCCAGTGTAGGCTGCCCCTTCGTGTCGTTTGTAGAGTCATGTGAAGTTCACACCTGACTTTCGAGAAATATACATTTTTTTCAGAGGTCTTGGCAGATGTGCTATAGTTCTAGAGTTCTCCATACAAAATTTAAAGAGTTCTGCAGAATTTCGCGAAGAAAACAATACTACTTGGGAAAATTTTAATCTTGTAAAAAATTAAATCCAATAGAGTTGTGATGACAAACCCCAACGGACTTATCGGAAATCCTAATTCATTTCTTGTGAAGGTAATCGTTTATAATTGCAGTAATGTGCAACACACTTCACTAACATATATCTTTTCGTTCGGATGTTGAGCTCGCTGCCCTAGTTGTGATCGGTGCATGTGGATACAAATCGGCACACATCGTGACGAATATCGCTATGCATCCGACTGCTGACAACCCAATGAATCTAACGGTAGATGCGATTTTTTCATCTGGTTATTGCGTTGTATTACAACAACTTTAATTTAATTTGATATTCTTTGCTACAATTAAGTACTGGAATTGAAGATAGCTGTCTCTATATTGTCCTTTCACGAACTCCTGCTACTTCATTGTTGGTTACATACTGGGATTTTCCAACATTTAGCAAGACATACGCTATGTTCTTCACAGAGGAGCTCAGTCGTGTCATACAAATCTACCACCTTTTGTACCTCCATAAGTTCAGGGCACAGCATAGCTGGACACTGAGATAAATCATGAGTGTTAAAGCGGCGATCTTAAGTGTAGCTGTATGGAGTAATAGATCTAGAACAGAAGTTGCTCAAGCAGTCAAAACATCGCCTCACAAGCTGAGTATAGCAGTCATCAGCCGCTAAAACACGCTTCAAATTGACTCACGCAGCTAATATAGTTAATTTACGTCAGCTCAAAAGACACATAGTTATTGGAGCGCCAATAATCAGTACTTGGAAATCATCTTCTTGGTGAGAGGGTGAATGCTTTCGTGGGCCCCGCGTATGGTGCTACAGCTGCTGGAGCGTGTCGTTTGGTGAAGATAACTCTGGGCCAGATTTCTGGATGCGAAGACTGAGAGTCAGTGAGTGAATGAGTCACAGAAAGGGAAAGAGAGAGAGAGAGAGAGGTGGCGCAATGAGACCTCGGAACTTGGAGGGAGTTGTCTCTTGTCTCACTTCCAATTCATGCCTAATAGCCTAAAATGAATGTTGTTTGTATACTTAATTAACACTTTTTAACGATTTAATTAATGTGTTTAAACAACATCTGTTACAACTCATGAATCTTACAAACATTAATTTGATCGATTTATCCGTGACATCGTCTTGTCTTCAACAAATGTCGTGGATGAAAAGCCTTGTATTCATCTGTATGTCGTCTCAAAGAGACACAGGCCTATATAACTGTGTACGAATGTTCTTAGCTCTAGGAAATGTTCATTGCATAATAAATTCCAGAAATTAATTAAGGAAGAATCATTTCGATATGAAAAAAGCTTGTCAGGTTTCTTTTTTAAAAATGAAATTTTTTAAACTAATCAGCTGCATTTCTGTGTTACTAGGAGTCTACGTTATATTTTGTTGACGAACTGAAAACGGGTATGAGACTTATGAAAACGACTTTCATATGGCCAATGCACTATTTACGTTTTCCAATATATTTGGTCAAATTCTGTTATCTGCCTCACATTCCCTCTGTTCTTTGAGTTACGGAAATATATTCAAGTAATCGTTTTATAACTGAGAAATGATCAGTTTTGAAGTAATTTGAAATGGACTGATGCTTTTGCCTTCTAGTTTCAAATTTAGGCTTTGAGATGGCAACTAACTTCAACTAAAAAACCAAATCTAATTGCTTGTTGCCATGTCATAGGGTTTATTTGGCAGATAGAGTATTTTCCTGTCCTAAAAAATGAGAAACAGCGTTTTTCAAGTATCAAAATGCATTGAGAAGCTGTCTTTTAGAAATACTGCGTCTTACCATGTAGGAGAAATTCACTATACTCCAAATCGACAATTCACACCACCTTCAAAACTGTCATATTGTTAACACCGTAGCTCTGAGAATATTGACACATTTCAGAACCGGAGGCATAACATACTGCTTTTTAAAGGTTTACACATTTTTCCACTCAATGTCATTTGGTTTGTAATGCAGTAATATTTTAGTACAGGATGATTATAATATTTTCTAACAAAGTTGCTGTGCCATTGATTCTAACAAGCATTGACGTCTCTCCACCAATACTGACATAAATCACCTTTCTCTGTGATACCCTTTTAAATTTTTCGGGACATAATTTTACTTTTTCAACTATTTCTGATCCTATTGTTTTAGCATGCAATGTCTCCAGACTGGTAAGGTCTTTGAAGACATTAAAATGAACATCAGTTCCAGTTACAAAAGTTATATACTGGGCAACATCACGTATGTCCGTTGATCCACCCAAAGCTAGAGGGAAGAAAGTACAAAAACGGCCAAGGTCTTCCAGTTGCTCAGATAGCCGCGCGGGGTAGCGTCACGGTCTTAGGCGTCTTGTCACTGCCCGCGCGGCTCCCCTGTTGGATGTTCGAGTCCTCCCTTGTGCATGGGTGTGTGTGTGTTGTACTTAGTGTTAAGTTACTTCAAGTTAGATTAAGTAGTGCCTAAGCTTAGCGACCGATGACCTCAGCAGTTTGGTCCCATAACACCTTACCACAAATTTTCAAAGTTGGTGAGATACGTCGTGAGAGAGTTCCTCGTTTCCTCTCGTTACTGGCTGCCTTGATAGATCAGTTTTTTCACTTTTACTTCAATACCCGTTTTACCCAGATGGCCTGGAGATGTTTGGAGACCAAGTTTATTTCCCCACGAGATAGAAGTTTATGTATTTTTAAGTTTATTTATTTATTTTTAAGTTAATTTTATTTAATAATGCTAAAGAAATTTCACATGATGCTTATGTCGTCGCAAAATCTTCGAAACTTACTTTAGCAAATATAATTTGCCTTTTCTAGCCTCTTTGTTTTTGTAGGCCACATTTGTTTTCGTAGATCATACTCAAGTACAAGCTTCATTTCTTCTTTGTTAGTCTGACTTTGTGCTTTGTAGTCTTCACTAAGGTAAAGCCATCTATTAATGTGAAAGAGTACTCGAACATGCAATGCAAAAGTCTGTTCCTGATGGACGTGCTATAAACCAAAGTAAGGACATCCAAGCTATTGAGTGAAGCCCTCGAAAAAACCTGCCATAATTAATTTCTGGTATTCATAAACAGTGAACATTACTTAGAGCTATGAAAATTTATATATTATTCTATAGGCTTATGTCAATCTGTATATTGAGCAAGCAGTAAAGGAAGCAAAAGAAAAATTCGGAGTAGGAATTAAAATCCATGGAGAAGAAATAAAAACTTTGAGGTTCGCCGATGACATTGTAATTCTGTCAGAGACAGTAAAGGACCTGGAAGAGCAGCTGAACGGAATGGACAGTGTCTTGAAAGGAGGATATAAGGTGAACATCAACGAAAGCAAAACGAGGATAATGGAATGTAGTCGAATTAAATCGGGTGATGCTGCGGGAATTAGATACGGAAAAGAGACGCTTAAAGTAGTAAATGAGTTTTGCTATTTGGGGAGCAAAATAACTGATGATGGTCGAAGTAGAGAGGATATAAAATGTACACTGGCAATGGCAAGGAAAGCGTTTCTGAAGAAGAGAAATTTGTTAACATCGAGTATAAATTTAAGTGTCAGGAAGTCGTTTCTTAAAGTATTTGTATGGAGTGTATCCATGTATGGAAGTGAAACATGGACAATAAATAGTTTGGACAAGAAGAGAACAGAAGCTTTCGAAATGTGGTGCTACAGAAAAATGTTGAAGATTAGGTGGGTAGATCACGTAACTAATGAGGTGGTATTGAATAGGATTGGGGAGAAGAGAAGTTTGTGGCACAACGTGAGTAGAAGAAGGGATCGGTTGGTAGGACATGTCCTGAGGCATCAAGGGATCTCAAATTTATCATTGGAGGGCAGCGTGGAGGGTAAAAATCGTAGAGGGAGACCAAGAGATGAATACACTAAGCAGATTCAGAAAGATGTAGGTTGCAGTAGGAGATGAAGAAGCTTGCACAGGATAGAGTATCATGGAGACCTGCATCAAACCAGTCTCTGGACTGTAGACCCCAACAACAATAATGTCTCTTTGAGACGACGTACAGATGAATACAAGGCTTTTCATCCATGACATTGGTTGGAAGCAAAACAACATCGCGGATGAAAGATTCAATGTGCGTAAAGTTCTTGAGTTGCGACAGATGTTATTTATATACATTAATTAAATCGATAAAATGTTAACTAAGTCTACAAACAACATTCATTTTGGGCTTTTAATCATCATCTGGGATTGTTTTTAGTGAGCAGAGACAAGAGACATCTCCAAGTTCCGAGTCCTCAGAGTTCCATGTCGCGTCGCTCACTATCATTCTCTCTCTCTCTCTCTCTCTCTCTCTCTCTCTCTCTCACTCTCTCCCTCTCAGTCTTCGCATCCAGAAATGTGGCCCAGAGTTATCTCTGCGGCAGCTGTAGCATCATAAACGGGGTCCACGACAGCATTCGCCGTCTCATCGAGGAGTTGATTTCCAACTACTGATTATTGGCGCTCCAATAAGCGTATGCCTTTTGAGCTTACGTAAATTAATTAAGTTAATTGTGTGAGTCAGTTGTTATACTACTTCCTCCGACCGAGCAAGATCGTACCCCTATCCCTGTTTTCTAACTCTGACAATGAACCCATGGAGGTACAAAAGGTGCTTGAATTGTATGAGGCGTCTGAACTCCTCTTTGTGAAAAACAGCGTATGTCTCGCTAAATGTTGGGAAATCCCAGTAAGTGTCGAACAGTGAAGTAACAGGAGTTCGTGAAACCATATCATAAAGACAACTATCTTCAAATCCGGTAGTTAATTGTAGCAGAGAGTATCAAATTAAATTAATGTTGTTGTAATACAGCGCAATAAGTAGACGAAAAAATAGCAACTACCGTTAGATTGCTGGGGTTGTCAAATGGTACAAATGGGTCTGAGCACTATGGGACTTAACATCTGAGGTGATCAGTCCCCTAGAACTTAGAGCTACTTAAACCTAACTAACCTAAGGACATCACAAACATCCATGCCCGAGGTAGGATTCGAACCTGCGACCGTAGCGGTCGCGCGGTTCCAGACTGAAGCGCCTAGAACCGCTCAGCTGCGGTTATCAACAGTTGGATACATAGCGAGATTTGTCACAATGTGTGCCGCATTGTACCCACGTGCACGATCAGAACTAGGGCAGCTAAGTTCAACCTCCGAATGAAAAACTATATGTTAGTGAAGTAGGTCCCACATTATTTCAATTATAAACTATTACCTCTGCAAGAACTTAATTAGGATTTCCGATAAAACCGTTTGGGAGTTATCCAAAACTGTGATCGGAGCTGTCATCACAACTCTAGTGCGATTTCGCATATTTTCTGTAGTGAAAACGTGTTCCTTATTATTGCAGTTATCTCATTAACTATTAACTGTGTAAACAAGTCATTAAGGTTTTCCGTAGAACTCTTGGGAGCTATTCAGAATTTGATCACAAAATTTATTTTTGCAAATTTGGCTATTAATTTTTTTCCAAGATAAAAGTTTTTCCAAATACTTTTGTTTCCTTCGCGATAGTCTGCAGAACTATTCAGTTTTTTTATAGAGAACTTTAGAAGTGTGGCTTACCTGTGAAGACCTCTGAAAAAAAAATGTACGTTTTTCGAAAGTCGGGTGCCAACTTCATGAGACTCGTTTGTAGATATTTATACTACTAAACCATCCGTTGCACGTTGCCGAAGCCTGCAGCGGCAAGAATACGTTGACTGTCAGTACTTTGCGTGATTATCGACGAATCTAAAAATTTAAAATGCGGACATAATCTCCTTCTTAGTATAATCTAATGTTGAGTTTTTAACGTGGTGTGACGAGAGTTACAGTTAGAAATTTGTATTGATCTTATGACACCGTATCTGTCTGCGCGTAAATACCTGGGTAATAGTTGTCCTGTATTTGAGATCGAGATCACTTAGCGAATTCCAATTAACATTACACGCAGTTTCAGGCTTTCAAGAAGCTTTTTGTAGCTGACATCTCCTGCAAAGTAATGAATGAAAAACAGTTTATCGCTCACTACAGTTTCGTTTTTCATGCGGTCAAACCTCAGCATCAGGCGTGTTGTTTCACTTTATTACTTTTTTATTGCTCACTTTATTCCATCAAAGTTTGCAGACCAAATCCATATAGACCACTGGTCGTACCTGGAAAATTATATCGTTGTAGGACTCATCGTTTAAATGGTGGCAGCTGGCCACAGCACTGGAGCCAGCCTGCCTGCCAGTGTCTTCCAGAACCTCATTGACTCTCTTCCAGCATGTCTCGCAGCAGTCCGTGCTGCCAAAGAAGGTTATTCGTGCTTTTAAGAGGCGGTCATATTAACGTGGCTGGACAGTCCATGCCTGTTAAGTTTTAGTCCGTACTGTTATTCAACACGCATTATGTATGTTAGAATCAGGTTTAAATTTCTTTCATTGTCTTACTGAGACGGTAATCCCAAAAGTAAGGTCTCCTATTTTTTTATAAGTACAGAACTCTGTTTTTGTGGCAGTTGGTCAGACTGTTACGAATAGTGCTTCATGCGCTGTGTGTAAACATGCGCACGCCGCCCTGAGGCGCTCAGTATTGGCTTGGCAGTCGTTGAGAATGGAGCTCACGTTGGATGTTACCGCCAAGTGCGAATTGCTCGTAGTTATTCGGTTTTTGAACGCAAAATGCACTGCGCCGATTAAAATCCATCGCCACTTGACGGAAGTGTGTGGTGAGTCGCGCATGGATGTCAAAAAGTGGTGTAGAGAGTTTGCAGCTGGTCGGACCGAAATTCACGACGAGCAAAGGAGCGGGAGACCGTCAATTTCTGAGGAGACACTGTTGAAGGTTAAGCAAAGCATGCGTGAAGATCGGCGGATCACCCTGGATGATCTCTGCACGTTGGTTCCTGAGGTTACCGGAAGCACCGCTCACAGAATTTTAACGGAAACACGTCAGTTCATAACTTTCTGAACAGCATGGCGGTGAATTGGTATGACATGGGCATACAGAAACTGCCACAGCGGCTACAAAAATGCATCGACAGAAATGATGATTATGTCGAAAAATAGCTAAATGTTCAAGCTGTAAACTGATGTAAATCATTGTAGAAATAAACAGGTCTATGTAATTATAAAAAAATAGGAGACCTTATTTTTGGGATTACCCTCGTACCTTTTGAAACCTGACTTTTCAGGGTGCGGCTTTACGAAGTTCAAACACGTGAAAGTTCCGCGCCAGGGTTTTAAGTACACATCATTCGACCATTCTCACAATGTTCATTACCATTAAAACACAATATAAACTAAGAGAAACAGTTTCTGGGATAGACAACAAATGCATTAAAAACAAACAAAGGAAGCAACAGTTTGGATACCAGCAACAGTTAAAAACTGAAACAGAGCTCTTTATCAACCTCTACCTCTTTATAGACAAGCCCATAAAACTGGAAACCCCTGATGTCAAATTAGGATCAAATGTTATTATGATTTAAAGTACAGACAGTATATGTTTAAACAAAGGGGCACAACTAGGGACAACCATAACGGGCGCAAATAAATCAAATACAATTTTCAATTACCTTTCACAAGAAAGTTACAAACTTGCCCCACTGCGCTGACTCAACATTTAAAGAAATGCGAAACTAAGTCCCAACAGCCTGAATTCTGGAATTAAAAAAAAATGTTTTCCCTCTTACAAGATTTGACTGGTAACGCGAAACACAATAAACAGAACCCAACAGGGCGATAACGTGACAAAACAATGAACAACTAAAAGCAGTGTGTCTACATCTAGGCACCGCGCCCACAAAATGCAGTGAATTGTGACCAAACCAAGCGCAAGGTGCCAAAAGCCAGTGCCGCTACAGCCCACGACATTATAAGAAAAGAGGGGGAGGACTGCCACATTAAATAAACTACTGAACCAAAAGAATGATCGGTTTACAACAGGACTTGGCCAAGTTTGAAAATATGTTTCACTGTTAAAGTACGTAGCGCCAAACTGGCATAGAATAACTGACCTCTTAAGACCTTTGTTGAAATAAAACCTGTTTCCTATTTTCCAGTCTTTTTTAAAAAAATTATAATAAATGGTGAACGCTTGCAAGCAACGATGGATCCTGTCAGGTTTCAACAAGGAATACGAATCATATATGCTGTAGTGGCGTGGGGTGGAGTGTAACTACTGTGCAGGATTGGGTTCCAGCAGTAGATCGTGGCGAGGCTGCTGGCCGTCGGCACATCATGGAAGCAATTTCAGCGAGTTGGACACTTTTGGGAATCACAATACTGGACTTGCAGTGCTGCGACATCGTGGCCATGTTCTTCTCAGCGAATGGCATGGATAAGTGGCAGTGCACTGCGGTGACCAGCTGTTGGCCAGGAGGCCGGCGGTAATGTTGGCGTCCACGAACAATGATACCGAGGAGACCACTCCGCGGGACGAGCCCTAGTTGGGCGCGGAGCTGCTGCTCGCTGTTGCCGCCAGTGGCCCAGAAAACTGTCGAAATTCTTAGAGAGGATGGTGGTCTCTGGGGCTGGAGCCCGCCCCCGGAATAGAAGCGCGTGGTGGCAGGACTCCCGAAGCAGCGTAGGAAAGCCAGCAGCTGCACTGCGATGGTCGCTACCTGCTGCGACTCAGAGCAGGAG
Organism: Schistocerca cancellata; assembly: GCF_023864275.1. NCBI lineage: Eukaryota > Metazoa > Arthropoda > Insecta > Orthoptera > Acrididae > Schistocerca > Schistocerca cancellata. The sequence goes on from NC_064627.1 coordinate 940,593,487, forward strand.
TCAGTCGCCCGTTGCTGGGGTGAGCTTGAAAGCGGCTCATCACTAGAAAGGCGCCGAGTCGAGGGAGGAGGACTTAACTCCAGAAGATAGTCCGGCAGTGGCAGAGGACCAAACTCGTGGTGGCTGCTTGCTGACCTGTTTTGCTCAGGCCTCTGGCGTAGTCCTTTCGTTGCAGTGGGAGTTGCCGGACTGTGAATACTTCTGCCAGAAATGAGAGATGTTTATACTGGTTAGAGCATTATTTGTTCCGCCAATGTACCACTTCCGGCATTATTCACCCTGCAAAAGCCTCATCTTTGCGCTTCATTGTCAGTATTGTCGTGTTTGGCCTGGCTCACCTGACAACGCGTGAATAGCTCTTTTGATGCAACAGGCATGCCGACATTTTGCCCCTGCCAGCTGCTTATTGCTAATTCAGCTACTGTGACTGAGCTGCCATTGTTCACAGTGCCGCCGAAAAAATAATGAGGGTGCGACAATATGAACGCTACTAACCAGTGTTGTCATTGGACCTAATACACTCTTTAAAAAAAGAACTAAAAATAAAAAAAAGGGACGCACCATGAAGGAACAATACGAATCGGTAGATGTGATGTAAATGTATAGACAAACAAATGATTACAATGTCAGAAAAGCTAGGTGATTTATTCGAGAGAAAAGCATCACAAACTGAGCAAGCTAATAACTCACTGGTCCACCTCTGTTCCTTATGCAAGCAGTTGTTCAACTTGGCATTCAATAATAGAGTTGTAGAATGTCCTTATGAGGAATATCTTGCCAAATTGTGTCCAACTGGCTCGTTAAATCGTCAAAATCCCGAGATGGTTCGAAGGCTTTTCCTGTAGCACTCGAAACGTTCTCAACTGGGAGAGATCCGCCGACCTTATTGGCCAAGGTGAGGTTTGGCAAACACGAAGACAAGCAGTAAAAACTGTCGCCGTGTGCGAGTGGGCATTATTTTGTTGAAATGTAAGCTCATGGTAGCTTGCCATGAATGTCATGAAAAGGAGGCGCAGAATGTCGTAGAGATACCCTATGTTGTAAGACCGTCACCGACAACAACCAAAGGGATGCTCCAATGAAATGAATGGCATTCCGGACAGTCACTCCTGGTTTTCAGGCCGTTGCCGCGTAACAGTCAGACTGGTGTCCCACCACTGTCTGTGACGTCTCTAGATGCTTGTTCGCTTGTCATTGGGGCTCACTTCGAAGTAGGACTCATCACTATAGACACTTCTACTCCAGTCAATGAGATTCCAGGCCGAAGACGTGTCTAGAGACGCCTCAAACAGCGGTGGGATACCATACAGTCTGACAACGGGGAGTGATAGTCTGGGGTGCTATTTCTTATCAGACCCTTTGGTCGTGATCCGCGGTACCCTTACAGCACAGCGGTACGTTGTCGATATTCTGCGCCCTTGTTTCCCTTGATGGAAGCCATCCTGGTCTTACATTCCAGCAAGATAATGCCCACGAGCGTATATGGGGAGAGTATCGACTGCTTGTCGCCATGTTTGGCAAACCGAACGTTGACCCTCAAGGGCACCTTACCTTTCCCTCGTGAAACGTTTGGATCGTTATGGGCAGGGCTCTCAGACCATCTCCGGATTTTGACTATGTAACGCGCCAGTTGGACAGAATTTGCTACAAAATCCCTAAGGACGACATCCAACGATTCTTTCAGTCAATGGCAAGCCGACTAATTGCTTTTACAAGGCCCCGAGAAGATCCAAAGCGCTATTGTTTTGCTAAATTTGTGTAGCTCTTTGTCTTTAATAAATTATCCGGTTTTTATGAAAACGTAAGATTTTGCTTTTGTTCATGTAAGTAGCATATTCCTCCGTGGTGCGTCGTTTTATCTACCTTATTCAGTACATCATGATGTGATTTATTTATCAGGAGAAGTCTAATCTGCACGATGACTTCATTTCAGCGATAAGAGGACAACGTTGATCAGCTGTGTAGAGTGAACGGATATCAATATTAGAAAAGAAAAAATGAAAATAAACCATTTCATACCGCACTATAACACGATAACGTGAATTCACACTGAGATGGCGCAGTGGTAAGATACCGGACTCGTATTCAGGAAGACAGCGTTTCTAATCCGCAGCCGGTGATGCATATCTAGATTTTTCGTAGCTTCCCTAATTCACTTAAGGCGAATGCTGCGATGGTTCCATCGAAAAAGCATAGCGATGTCCTGTCCCGGTAGTCTCCGCCGTGGGTGGCGTGTGGTAGTGTGTCATAGGTGGTACGAATTTTTTGTCAGATTAGTGGAAATGTTCCGTCTTGACGGTCCCGCCTGGATTACAACGTCTGGAAATCCATCACACAAGTACCGTACGTCCTGCTGATGGTTCACAGCCTCCATGTCCACCACATTTCAGGAGAGAGTATCATTACAAGGCTGTGTTTCATGGATAAGATAATACCAGCAGCGGACGTCCCCACCAGACTCGTAGAAAAGCAGGCAGCTTCTTGTTGTACGTAAGGAAACGTGTTGTTAGATGGTATCCGACATCAGGAAAACAGTCTGAGCATGTAGTTTTGGCTGTCTGCGTCTTGTCATTAGCTACATGAAACTGCGTAGCTAATGAAACGAATCTGTAACTAGATGTGCAATTCTGTTCGAAGCACAGAATTCCCGGTCGTATGAGTGACGCCATTAAAAGTAAAGCGATGGGGGACAGCGAGCTTGAAAGTGCTGTACGAATAGGTCGTCATATACAGCCGTCAGCTATGGCATGGGAGATTCGTTTTGGATCGGATACACTGTTCAGTGATAGTTCAATCCATTGTGAGGTATCAGACACGATGTATAGGGTCGTGCTGCTTTATCATTAACTACGGTTGCGCACAACATGCTGACACTGATATATAAAGGAGGAGGTTTTGTGAAGTGTTGGACGCAATAAACGATGTTGGGCACGAAAGGGCGTGTGTGATTCTACCTGATAGCAAGCGAAAGGTATTTATCTGCACGTGTTATAGTTACAATGAATGTGTTGAGAAAAGGGTATGACACCTAGACGTTTTTCCTCAGTTTTTGACTTATGTTATTAGCTACGATGGACAAAAAAATGAAGTAAAGTTAGAAACCTATAGCATCACTTTAGAATTGAAACGATTCTACAGCGTAACCCGAACACTACTGACAAAATTTAGGATGTCGTTTAGGGATATTTTCTAAATATTATGCTATCAGGAACTCGTGATGGCCGGGGTGGCTCGTTACACTGTATGATATAAGAATGATTTATTCTGTTTGTTATCTCAATTATCCTTGTTTCTGTCAGAACACCACTACATCAGTGAGGAGCCTGTAATAGGCAATGAGCATAACGTACAATTATGAATCACAGAGTAATGCAACAGCCATCAGATGCAGAAATATGTCATGTTGTCGCGGTCGTGGGGAAACAGCTGTCATAGCGTCGCTCTGTCGCTCATCTAGTGCACTGAGTGAACCCACACACGAGATGCGTATTTGACAACACTTCGTCAGTAAACGCGTTTACACTGCTGTGTATCACTGTTAACGTGTAACTGTTGTTGTCGGAAACAAAACCTGAGACAGAACAGAGTAAGGTGGGCACTACTGTAGACAGTAGCAGGTATCATGAATGAATGGAACAAGTTTGTTTCCAAACAAGATGCACAGCATACACTGTGATTTGTTACTATACCGCAGTTACTTTCATTGCAGTATACATACAGAGATAAAAGTCAGGAACAAAACTGCAATTACTCTGTAAGTAGTATGGCTATGGAGCCTTCAGCTCTCAGTTCTTGCATCCGCCGCTGATCGGCGCTGCAGGCGCCGAAACCTGAAATGGCGGTGGTGCGGCAAATTCAAAAATTAAAGATGGCATTGGTAGGAAATTTGGAACGGTAAACGTTTGGCTCACCACAGTGATATCTCTCTGTGACGTCACTATGGCGTATGCAGGCCCAATTTCGATCATTTGGAATGTCTATCGACTTTTGTAGTCATTTCGAGTTCTGAGAAGTGGGACATAATGCACTGGATTTAGTAGTTTTAGAAGAAGATCGTATTTGATGGATTTTATATTGTGACTTGTGTCCTATGATTTATCTTTGTATGTATACTGCATTGAAAGTATCTGTGGAATAGTAGCAGAAGTTCAGCAGATTCAGGCTCTCTAGAAAACACGTCAGTATTGGTACGATTTGTTCTTATAATTAAATGTTAGGTAATGACAAATCGGTTATTCAGAAGTTGTATGTGAAGGTACATGGTTATGACTTGACTGTGTTGATGATAACCTGGTGGACAGAAGTGTAGAGTTGCAAAGTGAGGTGTAGCTGGTGTGCTGGCTTGCATCCTGCTGTTCCCAACTTTTATTTTTTAAGTTTCACTTTCATAAAGGATACTAGAACTGTCTAATTTGGTAGAAGTATGTTCTGTAATATTTGATATTATGTACATGTAATAGTACTCTCTCCAAGAAGTGAGTTGTTGCCATCAATAAGTTACAAATTAAGCATGAAACACACAGATACCGGTAAATATTCAAAACATGTTGATCATCAGGTAACTCAAACTAATAAAAGGCATAGAAAAGACTGATGCATTTGAAGAATTATTAAAAAGTAACTTAATCTGAGCCATCTACAAAGTGTAAAAGAAAATTTACAAACTACTTATTTTAGGAGACTTGTTTTCCAAAACAGAACATCTTCAGTTAAGGTGGACATGCATATGAAATGTATTCCAGTACCAGTACAAGAATTTTTCTACTATTTTTTCTCATTGTTTTAGTTGCTTTCAAGTGCTAAGGAAGAAGCTTACTTTTTTCACAGTGCAATGAAATTTTTCTCACAAATTAGACAATACTTCACACAGCCAGTACACTTTTACTGATAGGCAAACTTATTGTTAGGTACTTCTCGTAATATATATGTAAATAACGAGTAAGAAGTTGGAAAGTTCCCATTTTCAAAGAAACACAAAGTGGTAATAGTTTCCAAAATTGCAATGCTTTTACCAGTTGGAGTTAAAATTAGTTACTACAGTAATTCATATGCAAGAATGGTCACCACAGTCACAACGATACTACATGTTTACAATCATTTTAAGAATTCAGGAGAGTGTTATTCGAACACCACATTCATGATTGAATACAAAGCATTTATAATTTTGTATATGTGACTAGGTGACGTTACATTATGTATATGGTCCTTAAATGAGTAAGGAAATCAATTAGAACAGAGTCAATAACAGCTCAGATAAAGTAAGATGAGGCAAGATAGACTTATCCACTGGTATTTAACCTACAAGTATATCTTTCTGTCTGTAAACATGTACATACAATTTGCAGACATCATTTCTGAAATGAATGTAACCTGATTAACCAATTATTACTTATGTACTTGGAAATAATTAGGTATTGTAAACAGCAACCAGTAACGTTATTTCTATGTATCATTTAGTCATCGCAGCAAGTATATCACATCTGGTGAACTACTTTACTCTCATACTATACTTGGTGTACTACGGTACTGTAGTACTGTAATAAAACTGATCCCTAGGAGTAGGCATTATAACAACATGGTCATGGAATGGGAGATGTTCTCCCAGTTCTATGAATTCATTGTGACCATGAAAGTTGATACTCATCCTGAATGGTCGAAACTGGAAATGTACACCTCATAGTGATGCCATGGAGGGGTATCGTCGTGGTGAGTGTAGCATCTGCCATTTAAACATAATTCAAGACAGTGGAACTAGTCAAGTTGCGCTAAGTTTATAATTGTGTGAAATTAAGGAAAAAACAAGATTGTAAAACTAGCCCAGATCTACTTCACAAGCCCACTGAAGTTACAATCCAAGGTGGTGTCACGTTCAAAAGCACCTGCATGATTTGAATTATTCATCAAGACTATATAAATTAGCTTACACTATTTCAACATCAAAAACACACACACACACACACACACACCACACACACACACACACACACACACACACACACACACACACACACACATGCACAATGTGTGTGTAATGTTACTTTTTATAACTAAACTTGTAGTTTGAGCACAACATGAGAGTGAACATAGTTCGATTATTGTAGCACACTTAGTTAAAGGCACACTGGAGCCTCATTTTAGGTATTTGTACATATAAAGTGTCTGTATTACTTATCAAAACTATGTAAGCCCACATTATGGTAATTTCAACTTTATTACCGCATCCAAACAGTATCCTTTGGCAATTCCACCTGGGTCTAAATGACTGTTTGTTAATGTTAGCCCAGAAAATGATGTATTATTTATCGCAAATATGGAAATACACACACAAACATTATTTCTCTTTTCGTACCATATATAAAATGTCTGTCAAAATATGTAAAAGATGTAACTTACAGTATTTCATGCCTAAAATATATGTGAAAATATATGGCAGCATAACACATATAGTTTCTCTATGAAGTGTCATAGTTTTATTTCCTCATCTAAAATATGTTAAAGATGCAACTTACAGCAGTTCCACATCTAAAATTTATGCAAGAAAGTATGGAAGAATTGTAACTTTCATTACCTCACTACCTAAAATGTTTTTATTGTTTACAAAAAATATATAACCTACATCAGCAACACAATGTTTATGTCAAGTATCATGATATTGTTTTGACGGCTAAAATATCTATGAAATGCATAGAGGGTGTAGCTAACATGGTGAGTTTTGACAAAACCATAAATGCTTTGTGTCACTTAAACTTTGTTTTCAAAAATGTATAATCATAACTTCATAATAAAGCTAAAATGAAATGTAAGAAAAACACAACACAGTCAGGGACAAAGCACGCTGGCAACGTTAGCACATTCAATTATTCACTTAAGAACTCGTAAATGACTAGTGAACTGTGTACAGCACATCAAATTTATAAATATCAAAAGGTGCCAATGAAAAAAATGTGTTGTGTAACACACAAACAAATATTTAAAATCGCTACTAATTAAGACATAAGCAAAGATCAAAATTAATAAAAGTCCAGTGATTAGAGTATCCACTTTAACATGTAAATTATTTAAAAGTGCCACTAATTGGACCAGAAGTTGCTATTAACATAATTGTTTATTGGTGCTAATGAACGGAATGGCAGGAATGCAAGTCGAATTATAACTAATAACTTATACCAAAACAACCAGCCAGAATGATAGACATTAAGGTCTCATTCTGAAATCGGTGTTTAGAAGCTGGTATTACCATATTTACATTGTGCACAAGTCACAGCTGTCTGTTCCAACAGATCTTAAGATACAAAAGAACAATTAAGCCTTAGAGCTGTAAAACAGAAAAAGAAACATTGTCTTCATCATACCATTACATCTAAAAACAGTTACATAAAATTAAAGGATGGTGTCAAATTTGCAACTCTGCCACTCCTTGAAAACAGAAATACATTTTTGAAAATCAGTGTTGCGGTGAATAGTTAGGTAATTTGCCCCTTTTGCTGAGACACACATGTTTACCTGAGTATCACCTCAGGCAGCTTAACACAGAAGCAGTTTATGGTCAGATGCTGCCCAGGTGGTGCAGTAGTTACAGATACGTTTAAATCACTACACACACACAAGTTACTGCAGGAACTCACTTTAGGGTTGAAATACAAGACCACATGAATGACTGGGCAGCACAATCACTATCAATATTTGTGGACCCTAGTACTATATTCACTTGACGTGAACCCGCTAAGTAGTACAACAGGCTGGAGTTCACCTTTAACTTCCGTTCCGTGATAATAATAACTGCCACAATGATCTCACAGCAGGTACTCCTCAGCGAACTACTTCTGTGATGGAATTCTGCATGCAAACGCTCCAAACCAGCAACGGAAATGCCACAAAGAAACTGATGGCTTTATGTGTCTCTTCTAATGCAATACTATGTCCATTTTCAAGGGCATGCCCTGCTACAGCTGATGCTCATGTTACCGAAGGCGAAAGCATCTCTCGTGTTCTGCACAATGCTGTTTAATAGTATGCACAGTCCACACCTACACGGTGCTTTATACAATCCTTGTGTTCTGAAGCTTATATCGTCCTTCACAGGCCTCGTGAGTTGTCGAATTTTTGTTGGTACCCTGAAGACCGAATTGTTTTTATTGCTCTTTTCATGTTACTGAGCCACAGACAGGGAAAAATGCAAGATTCTCGAGTGCTACTCGGGGCCCTTCTGCTTCAGTATTTTCGGAAAGATGGCTTACTAAATCTGGTGGCTGTTGTAGCAGTTTTCTTTCGATAATTTCCCTAAGTGGCTCAGCTCCTTCGGCAGATTTTCAGCCTTGAGATGGCTTCCGCTCGATGCACCAAGATCCACAGAACAGGATGTTTCTGCAACGGTGTGTAGATATCAGTCCGTGTGGATGGTTTCCGGTAAATACTGTGTTAAAACATCCATTTGCTTTACTGCGAACGAGGATGTCAAGGAACGGCAAGGCGCCACCTGTGTCTACCTCCACCGTGAACTTGATAATGTCATGCGTGTTGATGTTGTGGTCCAAGAATTGTCCAAGCTTTTCATGCCCATGTGACCATATTTTAAACCACCTGATGCGGCTGGAAGCTCGAGAGAATTTCAGTAGTATACATCAATGTGGAACCATAAAACTAAACTCCTCTCGAACAGGCCAAGAAGGCCCAAGGGACCGACCGGCCGCCGTGTTATATTGAGCCCACAGGCGTCACTGGATGCGGATATGGAGGAGCATGTGGTCAGCACACCGCTCTCCCGGCCGTATGTGTTTCCGAGACCGGAGCCGCTGCTTCTCGATCAAGTACCTCCTCAGTTGGCCTCACAAGGGCTGAATGCACCCCGCTTGCCAACAACGCTCGGCAGGCCGGATGGTCACCCATCCAAGTGCTAGCCCAGCCCGACAGCGCTTAACTTCGGTGATCTGACGGGAACCGGTATTATCACTGCGGCAAGGCCGTTGGCCGATGTGGAACCATACAGTCGTATAAAATGTAGTTTGAAAACTATAGTTTTTATATGGCTAGGTAAATCATAACCCAAACACAGTATGTGGCTAGACAGACGTGAGAAACCACCCAAAACCATCGTCGACATTTAACAGCCCAGACCGAACCAAGGTAGTCTGTCTAGCTGGTCACATCGTAGTGACACTGTGCCAACTAAAATTCAGAATTCGTGTATGACTGCATGTAGCGCTGTGTTACACCTCACGGAATTTGAGAAGGTCCTATTTCTTCGAAAGCACTTTGAAGTTTCACACTTTTTCCTGCGTACTACAGTAGAAAAAAGGGCTAGTAGGACTCGCGCTCTAAGTGTTCAGTTCGTACTTAGTTATTTATGTACAAAATAATAATAATTTCATATGGCTCAGTGGCCTGGTCCAAGATTTTTATTCGGTGACTTGCGCGTCCGTAACCTAGCCCAATTATCCAACGCGGGAAAGGGCACCTGCAACTTCATATTTGTACCCGATCCCGCGAAAATGGGATCTTAATGGATGAACAACAAATGGCTAAAAATAGCTTTTATGTGACAGAATGGCAGGTTAACGATTTTCGATTGTTTCCATTACTTGTACTGTGAAATCTTGCTTCTTGACAAATTTTGTGAATGTAGGTCAATAGGAAGTACCCTATAGGTTTTGATAAGCGAGGTTGCGAGTATCGAAATATGTGACGTAAATGGCTGTATCTTTTGACTACACTGACATAGTAGCTTTAGTTTTTGACATAGGCCAGGAACCGTATAACTTAGTACATGCCATAAATTTCGTCTACCCATTCCTGAGGAAAAGGGGTCTTAACAGTCGGACAGACCGGCAGACCGACAACAAAGTAATGCCATATGGGTTCCGTTTCTACCAGTTGAGGTACAGAAAGCTAATGCATCTACTAACGGGTGTCCTTTGTTCGCGGGCAAATAGTGGGCCAGTGTTATGATTACTCCACACAGCAAGGATACTAGGCGTCCTTGAGGAACTTGGGAACGGATGAGGGACACGTTTGCTGCTAGCATGCTTATTTTGTGCAGGGACTTCCACAGTCAGCGCACTGCATCGGTTCCTTCCTGTACATCGGTAATGGCTTTACAAGCAAACGGCAGAGAACAGAGTGACTGCAGTATTTCGGCCCTCTTCTGTGTAGGGTCGCCCCCATCTTGATTGCAAGCAAAACCAAAACCACTACCTCAGCAAAGAAAAGGCATAATTTCTTGTGAAGAGAGTGACAACAGAAAACACTTTAGGTATATTGCTTTAGTCCAAGTATATCTACGTCTACGACCATACAAGCCACACTGTAATGAGTGGCGGAGGATACATCGTATCACTATTATCTGTTTTCTTTCGGCATATGGGGCGCTTTGGAAAATGACTGTTTTAAAGGTTCTGTACGCGCCTCGGTCATGATCCTAATAGGATGCGAACTTTGGTGGCAGCATAGTGGTCGCAGAGTCATCTTAGAATACTAATTCTCTATATTTATCCACCAGCAGTTATATCGTCTTTCTTCCAAAGCAGTCTCACCTAAGTTTTCCGAGCATTTTTGTTATCTTTCGTATGCGTCTTACTGACCCGTTACTCGTCTCTGAATTCGTACGACGTCTGCTGTCAAGCCTACTTGATAAGGAATCCAAACATCGGAACAATATTCCAGAACGGGTCGCAGCAACGTGTTGTATGTGATTTCCTTTAAATACCACCGAATTTTCCCACAGCCCTTCCAGCAACCAGTCTAAGTTGTCCATTCTTCTTTTGCTAATACCAATTTTATTTGATCCGTTTCATATCGCTTCTCAGTTTTACCGCTAAATACTCATGTGGTATGACATGTTCCAGATGTTCATCACTAATCATCCCATCACTCTCGACAGATTAACCCTACAGTTTAGTAGACTCACGGAAAATCGTTGCTAGAAATTAGTGAGAGTTCGGTAAAGAATAAAAAGGCCCACATTCCAGCATTAATATATTGTACTCGAAGAGACAGAGGGTTATGGTAGCATGCTATGCTAAGTACACCAGTAGAAGTGACCAAGCAAAAGCGCAATCTTTCCACATAATGTATCATTGAGAATTCACAGTTTTCGTAATAGAAAGTTTTCAGTATCTTGCTCGAATAAGTAAGAACTAAAACTGCAGGCCCTTTCTTCCACGGTGTTCATACTACCATGGAATTAATGCGTTATTTCGATTGTTACAGTATTGTTCGTGCCGTTCTCAAGAACATTATGACATGTAAAAGTAGCATTACGACATCCAGCGCGAGTGACGCCAGTAACATCAAAGTTCGTAACCCTTTATAATAATTTTTGTCTCATGCTATCGATGTGTATAACATATCTATGGTCGAAGAAATTAAGCACGACCGAGCTGCCGTTCTCCGAGCCAGAACATCGAGTAAGGAGATAGTTGTACGAAACTTGCAATAAAAGTTATCTTATGTAAAAATGCTGTTTCATTCTACCTCATACCCGAGCCAAGGAAGAACCCGTCTCTTGATTCTGTCTTTAAAACAGGGGTTGTAATACCGCAGAAGACAGCATACTGGGCAATATGAGCATTTAAAAAATTATTGTGAAACCTTATTTAAGGGTCTGTTATTGTGGAAACTTATTTAAGCGTCTGAGAATGTACTTTTATTTATTTTCTCACTGTCAGATTTTCTATTCGAAATGCAACACTCCATGCCAAATATGCCGCCACTCGTAGCAATTGAGATGTGCATCCATTGCCATTTTTTAAATGCGAGATGATGACCAATTAGAGTCCGACTCGAACGGTTGCCGCAGCACTGACAGCACATGATTCCATTGCAGTATGTTAACGAAGGTACGAGCATATGGAATAAGTCATAGAAATGTGAGTGGCTCGAAGACTTCTTAAGTAGTAGAACCCAGTGTGATGTCCTTGACAGGGAGTGTTCATCAGAGACAAGGGTACCTTTGGGAGTGCCTCAGAGAAGTGTGATCGGACCGATGTTATTCTCTATATACTTAATTGATTTGGCGGACCCGATGGGCAGCAATCTGTGGTTCTTTGCTGACGGTGCTGTGGTGTACGGTAACGTGTCGACGTTTAGTGAATGTAGGAACATACAAGACGACTTGCACAAAATTTCCAGTTGTTGTGATGAATGTCAGCTAGCCGTAATGTGGAAAGACGTAGGTTAATGCGGATGCGTAGGAAGAACAAAACTTTAGTGCTCGGATACAGTATTACTAGTGTGTGTTCGACACAGTCGTTTAAATATCTGGGCGTAACGCTGAAAAGTGATATGAAATGGAACGAACATGGGAGTACTGTGGTAGGGAAACTTCCTGGCAGATTAAAACTGTATGCCGGACCGAGACTCGAACAGTCCCCGAGTTCGAGTCTCGGTCCAGCACACAGTTTTAATCTGCCAGGAAGTCTCATATCACCGCACACTCTGCTGCTCTCATTCCGTGGTAAGGAAGGGAAATGGACGACTTTGGTTTATTGGGAGAATTTTAGGAAGGTATGGTTCACACGTAAAGGAGAGCGCTTTGGGGACGCTGGTGCGACCTATTATTGAGTAATGCTCGAGTGTTTAGGATCCGTACCAGGTCGGATTGAGGGAGGACGTCGAGGCAGATCGGAGGCAAGCTACTAGATTTGCTACCGGTAAGTTCAAACACGTAAGTGTTACGGAGATGCTTCGGGAATTTAAATGAGAGTTCCTGGAGGAAAGGCGACGTTCTTTCCGAGGAACGCTATCGAGAAAATTTAGAGATTCGGCATTTGAAGCTGAGAGCCGAACGATTTTACTGTCGCCAGTATATATATATATATATATATATATATATATATATATATATATTTATTGAATTTCAATTCCTCCTGAAGGGGGCGGGCTGGCAGCAGCTTAGTATGCCGCTCTTCAGCCTACAGACTTTGTTAAAAAGATGAAGAGAATTAATAATAAAAACAGGCGATAAAAGCGGAGACTTAAAGAGTAACATGGCGAAAAAAAAATATCGTGGAACTTAAAACAAAGAACAGAGTGATGATAAAATACATACGAAGCAGACAGGTAAACCAATAGACAGACAATTAAAAAACATGGCGACAGTCTGGTTTCTGTTCGCAAAAGATATAATTCACACCTAGCGACAGCATGGTTTCTGTTCGCAACACGAGAAAGACGAACAACACTGAACAGTCGCTGAAACACTACACTAAAAAGTTGGCAAATGTGACATACCACAGCCGCGAGCAGGTGGGGGGAAACTGGACAGATGATGGGAAAATAAAAAAGGGGGGGAAGAAGAGCAAAAGCGAAGGAGGGGAGGCGGGAAAGGAGCCGAGGGAGGATGAGGACCCATAAGAGGGGTAGGGGGTGCTGGGCAGACGCGACGGGGAGTGGGAAAGGCACAGGGGGGGGGAATACAAAAGGACTTGGGGGGGGGAGAAGGGAGGTAGGGAGAGGTTTGGTGGGGAGAAAACAGAATGGAAGGGCGGGGGAGAGGGAGCCCAGGGAAAGGACAGAGGAAAGGAGGGGGAGTGAGGATCAGAGTTGGTAGGAGGGATAGATGGAGGGAGAGAGGGCATCATCTGGGAGGGGGAGTTGATGGAAGCCACCTTGGGAAAGGAGATGAAGGGTGTAGAGATAGAGGGTAGGGGTGACACAACAGTGAGGGCGTGGCAGGGGGCAGGGACGGGAGAGGAGAGGAGGGGGTGAAGGGGATCAAGGCGGCGGGAGGTGTAGAGTATGCGGATACGTTCGAGGAACAGGAGTAGATGGGGGAAAGGGAAGAGGTCATAGAGGATCCGCGCCAAAATATATTGCGCATAAGGACCGCGAAGATAAGACACGACAAATTGGGCTTATATGGAGGCATACAGACAGTCGTTCTCCCCTCGCTCTATTTGGGAGTGGGACAGGGGTGGGAATAACTAGTGACGGTACACGGTATGCACCACCACGTACCATACGGTGGACTGTGGAGCGTTTGTGTAGATGTAGATGTAGATACAGGTTGGGAATTCGTGAAATTTAAGACTGTCATAAATCAACAAAAAATACCAGTTACCGAAAGGTAGCGTTAACCACAGTAACTGTTACGACTGTACACAAATACAGCTGTGTAGTGCTAGTGCATGATTTCTCTTTGAACGTAGGACATCTAGAGGCATGGTCCGCTGCGCAGGTTGGCGTGGTTTCGTGGGGCCGCGGCTGCGCAGGCCCGGCCCACCCGGGTGTGTACGCCCGTGTGGACACCAATCTGCAGTGGATGCGCGAGACTATGGCCGACGTTTCGCGCAACGCCACTTCTGGCTCAGCAGGCGTCGCCACCGTCGTCTTCTGCTGGCTGCCGGCCGCAGTTCCCCATCTAGCCAGCTTGTACGAATATCTTGTATCCGTCCTGCTGCTCTACTGATTACTCTGTGTAGATTATTAAACATAAAAATGACCACCTCTATTCAGACATTTATTCATTGTGACATTCAGCCAGGGAAGAAAATTGTGTTCTCATTCTGTATTTCACGCAACTCGCTTTACGAGAAAGATGGAGTGCAACATTTGTTTGTAAATCGGAGTGTTTAAATCATTTCTCAAGCTATTTCTGCGCCGTTGATTAATATTGGGATTTTGAATATACAGACGAGTTGTTAATTCCATTTAACGCCCATTGTTTCGATGACCGACCCAAAAGGGCGTAGCGGACCCCGGGAGTCGGACTCGGTTATAAATAATGGTGCTATACCAACAATACTTCAGTCTGGTTGCAATCCAACACGGTTCGTAGCACTTGAAGGAGACAGTTGGGTCGGTCGTCGAAGTATTTTGCGTAAAATGGAGTAAAAAATTCGGCTGAACGTACGAAAACCACAACATTAAGACGTTGTATATGTTTGCTGTGACCAACACAAAAGGAATCGCGAAAGGCTTCAGTCATCATACGTCAACTGTATGGCGTATAGTCTACATCCGTTAGTTCCAACGAATATTTGTCGGACGACATCGACAGATATTTGAGGAACTACCGTTTCATCAAGAAGTTGTAGTTGGAAGAAATAACTTTTTTATGCTGAGAGAGTATCGTGCGGGATCAACAGTGGACATTATGTAACATCGAGAGCTAGACTATATTACAAAGTGCATTGTAAAACTGTGAGAAAAGCAAAAATTATTCCATTGCATTGTGACAGGACGCTCAGAATAAAACCGCCTCGGTTGCAAAATTATTTAACATCAATAACGCGTTTCACCCTTTGGGGGCATCATCAGATTATGAAAAAGTAGCTGGATATGAAATCCAGCGGTCATAAAGTATTTGCGTGCACACCATAAGGACACTGTGCGGCTCCTACCACGTTTATTTTGGAAGGGTGTCAGTTTTTTGTACTACTGTGACGGAGTCATCTAGTGTGATCAAGGTCCATCTTGTACTTTATGCGTTTTCAACACGGATGGATTACATATCCAGTTACTATTATGTCCATTTTCAATTTTATGTGGCTTTATGATGAATGGGTTTTTTGTCCAGCTACTTTTACACTATCCGAAGATGCTCGAAAAGGGTGAAATGCGTCACTGATGTTAAATAATTCCGCAACAAACACTGTTTTATTCTGATGTAAGAAAAGTCATTAAAATATCAAAATGCTCCTCTAGCAACCAGACAGGAACTATTTCTTCCATATGAAATGTTGTATAGGCTTAGTACACAGCGGTAAAGAGACATGGGCAACAGAGTCGTAGGAAAGCAGGACAGGAGCATGATTAGCGAACAAGTTCACACATCAAGCAGAATATTTACTTAACCTGTATTTCTTCAAACTTATGAAGACTCATTACAATTGGTGCAGCAAGAAACAGAGTACAGATATCACAATGGCAAGAAGTAGAACTCTCTATGTACTAAAGTACGAACGAAGAAGACAAGGCCATGTCCAGGCGGTGACTGCATAGAGGGGTGGCTCAGAGCGACAGTGCGTTGAGTCACTGCCGCTGGGCATCCTATATTGTGGCGGCAGAGGGCACTGACAGTCCTGAGCCACTGGTGGCATGGGGCAGTGGACTTGCGTCATTGGGTGCACCAGATCCCACACGACCGCTTTTGGAGTTGGACGGAAACTTGAAATCCTGTAATGAGGTACCCCAGGAAATTCTAAAGAGACACTACAGACGAGTCAAGCAAGTGAGAAAATACACTACTGGCCATTAAAACTGCTACACCACGAATATGACGTGCTACAGACGCGAAATTTAACCGACAGGAAGAAGATGCTGTGATATGCAAATTGATTAGCTTTTCAGAGCATTCAAACAAGGTTGCCGCCGGTGGCGACACCTACAACGTGCTGACATGAGGAAAGTTTCCAACCGATTTCTCATACACAAACACCAGTTGACCGGCGTTGCCTCATGAAACGTTGTTGTGATGCCTCGTATAAGGAGGAGAAATGCGTACCACCACTTTCCGACTTTGATAAAGGTCGGATTGTAGCCTATCGCGATTTCGGTTTATCGTATCGCGACATTGCTGTTCGCGTTGGTCGAGATCCAATGACTGTTAGCAGAATATGGAATCGGTGGGTTCAGGAGGGTAATACGGAACGCCGTGCTGGATGCCAACGGCCTCGTATCACTAGCAGTCGAGATGACAGGCATCTTATCCGCATGGCTGTAACGGATCGTGCAGCCACGTCTCGAACCCTGAGTCAACAGATGGGGACGTTTGCAAGACAACAACCATCTGCACGAACCGTTCGACGACGTTTGCAGCAGCATGGACTATCAGCTGTGAGACCATGGCTGCGGTTAGCCTTGACGCTGCATCAGAGACAGGAGCGCCTGCGATGGTGTACTCAACGACGAACATGGGTGCACGAGTGGCAAAAGGTCAGTTTTGCGGATGAATCCAGGTTCTGTTTACAGCATCATGATGATCGCATCCGTGTTTTGCGACATCGCGGTGAACGCACATTGGAAGTGTGCATTCGTCATCTCCATACTGGTGTATCACCTGGCTTGATGGTATGGGGTGCCATTGGTTACACGTCTCGGTCACCTCTTGTTCGCATTGACGGCACTTTGAACAGTGGACGTTACATGTCAGATGTGTTACGACCTGTGGCTCTACTCTTCATTCGATCGCTGCGAAAACCTACATTTCAGCATGATAATGCACGACCGCAAGTTGCAGGTCCTGTACGGTCCTTTCTGGATACAGATAATGTTCGACTGCTGCCCTGGCCAGCAAATTCTCCAGATCTCTCACCAATTGAAAACATCTGGTCGATGGTGGCGGAGCAACTGGCTCGTCACAATACGCCAGTCCCTACTCTTGATGAACTGTGGAATCGTGTTGAAGCTGCATGGGCAGCTGTACACGCCATCCAAGCTCTGTTTGAGTCAATGCCCAGGCGTATCAAGGCCGTTATTACGGCCGAGGTGGTTGTTCTGAGTAGGCCTACTGATTTCTCAGGATCTATGCACCCAAATTGCGTGAAAATGTAATCACATGTCAGTTCTAGTATAATATATTTGCCCAATGAATACCCGTCCATCATCTGCATTTCTTCTTGGTGTAGCAATTTTAAAGGCCAGTAATGTATGTACCGAGAAAAAGTAGTCAGGGTTAGGAAAGACATACCGATCTTCAACAGATGTGTTAGAAAGCTGCTCTGAAAACTTCACTGAAGATTTAAACGTAGCCAAACCCTCACAGATAAACAAAAATCGAAGACATCATGAGTGAAGTGTTCAAGGAATTCGAAAGTCAGATTCTATCTCCAATGCCTTAAAAATCAAAAGAAATTTTTTCGTACGTTAAATCAGTAATTGGATGAAAGACATCTACCCAGGTACTGTGTTAGTAGAATGGCGTAAACACGGTGGATGACAGAGAGAAGGCTGAAATACTCAACACTTCTCTTCAAAATTATTTCAGTGAGGAATATCGCACACATAACAAAATAAGTTCTAATGGGATAGAAAAACAACTGGAAACGTTCAACAGACGAAAGGCGACTGGAACTGATGGGATATCAATACGTTTCTACATGGTGTATGCGAAGGAACTGTTCCCTTCTAGGTGCAGTGTACCGCCGATGGCTGGAGGGGAGAAGCTTTCCCAGTGAGTGGAATAATGCGCAAGTAACTTCCTTTTATTAAGGGTTGTCGAACAAATGCATAAAATTACATGCCTATATTGCAAAAGGTAGTGTGTTGTAGAATTTTGGTACATGTTTAATGCTCCCGTATTAAGACATTTCTGAAGACCGAAAATCTCTTCTATAGGAATCAACATGAGGTCAGCAAAGACAGTTCGCTGGAAACCCAGTTCATTCTGCTCATTTACGAGACTCATAATGCAGTAGATAGCGGCACCAAAGCAGTGTTCCTCGACTTCCGGAAAGCGTTCAACACCTTTCCACAATGAAGCCTAATGAACAAAATACGAGTGTTCGGGATATCAAAACAGTTTTGGGACTGAAGAATTTCTAGGGGACAGAACATAGCATGTCACTAGCAACGGAAATAAAGCTTCATGCGTAACAGTAACTTCGGTCCTACTTTACCGGAGTGTTATTGGACTATTAATTTTCACAATATGAACAAATGACGTAGTGGATACCGCAAAAATCCACATGAGGCTTTTCGCAAATGACGTTGTTATACACACACATGTCGACATGATAGGATTTGTAGTGAAATGGAGGAAGACTCACAGATAACCAATGCTAAGTACGGGGACTGACCATTGAACTTCAGCATAAATGTAACGTATTACGTATAAACAGGCAGAAAGATTCATTGTTTCGTGACTACACGGTTGCAGAACAATCATTTCTAGCACACACAGCCATCAGGCCCGCCGGGGTGGCCGAGCGGTTCTAGGCACTACAGTCTGGAACTGCGCGACGGCCACGGGCGCAGGTTGGAATCCTGCCTCGGGCATGGATGTTTGTGCTGTCCTTAAGTTAGTTAGGTTTAAGTGGTTCTAAGTTCTAGGGGACTGATGACCTCAGATGTTAAGTCCCATAGTGCTCAGAGCCATTTGAACCATTTTTCTTCGATGAAGAGTGAGTTGTTTTAACCGCGTGGTGCGTTGCCTCATAGCGAGAAGGGAGCTTCGCGTTTTGTCTTATAAAGATTATTTTGCTGGGTCGCAGCAAGGAATGCAAGGCTTTTGCAGACTTTCAGTTTGATTCCTAAAGCAGATTTTGATCCGCAAGAAGAATGTAGCAGAAAGGTGTTGCATATGTTGAAGCGATCCCACGTGGGAAGTACCTCCTCGGTTCAGGTTGAATGTTTGTGTGCCTGCGACTGCATGTGTATAGATTCTCATCTTATCCGAATCTTGATAATTTTTGGCTCTTTGTGAACTTTCTTTGTTTCATTATTATATGTGCGTTGGAAACCATCCACGTGGATTAGTTATATTTTGTTGGCCCTCTGCCATTACCCTTTGTCTATTCAAATGTGTCCTCTGTAAAATGTTAATTTTCGCGACTGCATCGTTTAATGTTGCTAAAATTTGGCCACGGTACGTAGAAATTGTGTCTCTGTGAACCACGTGGCCACACGAGTTAACTGTGAGCCTAACTTTCCCGTGTCCTCCCCATCTCTGTCCTAGAGTTTACTTATTGCTCTGAGTTTAGAATATTAAATATATCCAGTCCGGATTATTCAATTGCGTTTGTGATTTGTGATTCCATGTTAAGCGTGTAAGCGTCTATGTGTGGCCCTCGTTGAGGCAGTTTCTCCAAACCGAGGTTCAACTTTAAATGCAACCATGATATTCAGATTTACTCTTTTATTTAATTATTTCTCAGCACAGCGGAACAAACCTCACAGCTTCGTTGCATGTTGGTGTTTGGGCCGTCCTTGTTGTTAATTGAGTGAATGTCGGTCTGAATGCGAGTATTAAACCTTTCCCGTCCCCCTCTTAATACGACCGCGGTTCCAAATTAAGAGATTCTGTTGTGAATCGTATAGCGTTTCACAAGCAGTCATACGTAGTTACCAGACAACATCCACTTATATGAATGTCTTTTATCAATATCTTAAGAAATAAATAATTATTTTCAATTCTTATCCAGTGTACTGATGTTACTCCTTTACCTACACCATTTACCTTGTAGTTTCCTTGTTAGCTCATCCATAGCGTTTCCATGAGCACAGGTCCAATAATTAGTGTTCCCTTTTTATTTAAAACAAGTTCTTTAGAATAGATTTTGTTTTCAGGAATGTTGCTGCAAGCTGCTCTTATTCACAGTCTTCACACACCTTTTACTTTATTTTAATATTTGATTCATGTGAACAATCCCTGGATCATGTTAATAATTGCATCTCATTTTTATGAGTGACATAACAATGACTGTTCTTATATGAGTTTTTTCTGATGACTAAATTGCTTAATTTTCCAAATCAGTCGATCCTCTTGTTGTCGTGTGGCTAGAGTTGGTGGCGACCCAATCTTTTACTTTGATTTTAATGCTAGATAGCATTTCCATTTTCGTGTGGCTCTTTTATCCATCAGAATATAGCTCAGGGCTCGACTCATTTCATAAACACCACTTAAGTGCACGTCACTTACACAGTGTCAGACATTACAAGAAAGGCCTTGTGTATGGTGGTGTGGTTTACTGGTAAAATCTGAATAGCGTATATTGCTAGAAGACTCAACCAGTATAGTGATTCCTCCTACGTATACATCGTGGAAAGGTAGTCGTGGTAGTAAAATTCTTTACAACAATCGTTCTTTGAGCTGACCAGTCTCACCTGCAACAGAAGAGGGATGAAATGGGTGTGGCACCAAAGTATCCTCAGCCATAAGGTTGCTTGTGGAGTACAGACATAGATGTAGATTCCTCATACAAAAGATGAAACGTTATGGAGTTATAGATGTAGCTGATTAATAGTTTTCATCTTATCAGAATGAGCGAAAACACTATGCTTCAGCTCCATGTCTGTCACATCACCAGATGCTTCAAGGTACTTTGATTATCATTAAATTTTGGTACGACATAGTACATACAATCCAGCAGTTCTTATATAATTTTAGGATCTATTATCATAGTCTACTCAGCGAAGGAAATTCAAGAGTGTGGGAGTGAAAAACCCACACCTTAGAATTAATTCTGTGCCTTGGTTCAGTAACACTGGCTCTGCACATGAGAACAAGTACATGTGATTTACAACTTGAAGCACTTACGTTCACTTATATAACAAAAAGTAAGTATACATAATACAAGGTTAACACAAAACTGTCTGGTTCAAATTTTTTGTGGATACTGTGAGGTAACGGGCAAGTTGTGGTGCCCTGGAAATATTCTAAGTTCGCAGTTGGCGTGGCCGCACGAGCTGCTCGGCAAGCCGGGCCCCAGTGGCAAACATGTGGTGTGGAACATTAGCTGGACAAGAGGGGTAGCCCCAGCGCATGGTCCAGGCCGAGCACGTGGCTCGCAATTCTTTGGTGACGCTGTGTTGATGAAAGAGACTTGTATCCCGAGAGTGCCAAAGATGGCGGACTTTGTGAAACCATCATGGCAGACATTTCACAGCTCATGTAGAAATTAATAATAGTCAGAGGAATCATGACACCTTAAAAAGAAACATGTACATTACCATTATTTGCATGACGATTCTGATGGTGTAATCAGATTTTCAGTATCTTTATTAGTTTAAAGTTTAGTATCTGACTGTAAATTATACAAGTAACACCCAGCAATTTGCAAAATCTAAATGTCTCATCCTATTTCGTCGATCGACGTGTCTTTAGAAAGCTATTAGTGTAAACCTATACTGGTATAAATTACAGGCATGTAACTTAAATAGTACATGAGTTATTGGAGGTCAAAGTGACCGATTACTATCGATCTCGTCAGGCCATAAGGACTCCACAGTTACACGAAAAAACGGTAGCAGCACGCTTATAAAAATATTTATTCATCTATGTCGTTGTTTATAACCGATATATACTATTCATGAAGAAATCGGTTAAATATTTACTGTGTTTTAGAAAGCACAGAGACATCAGGCTACTGGCATACCTTTTGTTGCTATTCCTCTGATATATGTTTATATAATTTGCTTATATAATTAATAATAATGTGTGTTATAGGGTGTTTATGGTCCAGCTCTAGGAACATTTATTTAATTTCAAGTTATTTAAATGTAAATCCAGTATGTCGAATGTGTTTCAAAATGTTTGTTAGTGTGTGTTGGGTTGAAGACATGCCGGGAGCGCTCTAGCCAATCACAGCGCTCGTTACTACAGGAGGAGCATCGTTTCGAGAGTGGGCGGGAGTCGCAGAGTCACACTTGGACGCGGCAGAGACTTGGAGAGTGTGGAGCTGTTAGCGCGTGGTCACGCCAGATGGAAATACTTCGTAGTGCCGACTTGTGCACTTGTGAGATTTCCATGGCTTCTACAGTGCAGACGTAGTGTGCGTTTAGAAGTGAATATCTCGCGAGCTGTGTTGTTGTTCATAACTAATTACGTGCAGTAGGAATCTGTTGTTTCCTTGTTATTCAGCTTGTATTTTATTTAGTTGCTTGACCATTGGCCTCAATAAGTGTTTTGCAGAAATATACCGCATTCTCAAAAGTACTTCTACTATCGTACTCATCGTTTAAAGTCGTTAAGATAGTACCTACAGATTTTATTTAATTGCTATCTTTCATTTATAACTGTATACGTCACGTTCAAAATTCGCAATTGCCAAGTGATAGGAACCTTCAGCCATTCGATTCTTGGGTATGGTCATATTGTATACTGTAGACTAGACTCAGCAGAATTTGGCTTGTGATGCGGCAACTACGTATCCCAGCACCTAGACAACGAAACCAGCCAATACTTTCAATATTTCAACTCTGCGTCAGAGGGTACGTAGTTGAGGGCCACCACCAGTTCATATTTTTCTATTAGAAATCCCGCACTACGTTGATCGTCGACTGCAATTAATCGAAAATGCTAAGTTTATGATTTCTATCTTAAAAGAGTGAAAATTTTAGTAGAAACATTTTACTGAATTTTCAATTCTTCTAGTTTTACGTAATTTTGGGCAGTCATTTTAAGTTCTTTTTCGGCATTTTAATGCCCGTTTTAGACCATTTTTTGTCGCATCATAACCACTATGAGCATATTTGTATAGTCATGAAGTATACATTATACAGGGACAGCCCGTCATATGTTGTCATCGGTAAAAAATTGCTGACTAAAAATACAATTTAGTGGCTTCAGAAACCCTGTGACGACTTTAGAGTCCATGCCACGTTTTCACCACGTCAGTGAAAGCTGCATCTACGCCTCAAACCGTATATTACGTCCATGTTTTACATGCTTAAATACGATAACTTTGAACCTTTGGATCTCGAAAGCAGATAACCACACCGAAAAAAAAAATTTCAACGTTCCCCGAGAACATTATCGTAAGATAAAACGATAAAACTTCCGATGATTATCCATAAACAGATATTATAGAATTGGCCAGCTCCTCAACTGGTACTTTTGGTATTATATATTCTTGGTTTTTCGGTTGTATCTCGATAATGGATAAAAATTTTTGAAAATGGAACAATGGCGTTTCTAGATCAGTGTCTAAAGAGCGCAGAGTTAAAATTTGAGCCATTTTGTATGGTCAGTTGTTAAGATAATTGCGGCCCACAGTGGAAAAACGGCTAAAAGCGATTTTGCGGTTTTCTTCATAATTACGGCTAATCTGAATCTCTGAATTTCAGTAACGAATAACGATATCGAAAAAGTTTCGACGTTCCCAGAGACTTTCATTTTAAGAACAAATAGTAAGTATTTCGACGATCTGCCACGAACATAAATTATAAAAGTGGCCATCCCCATAATTGGCACTGTTTCTAGGGATTTTCTCAGGAACCACCAATAAAGAAAATGGTGCTTTTGTAAGCAGCGAGAGGTCCACCTTAAGCAACTCGTCATGCAAAAGACCCAACAGATTTACTCAATTTACCTGGTTTATAGGAATTGTGCAATGTTTAAATTTTGACCCAGTGTTGTAGGATAGCTACAGTATGCCCGTTCTTCCGACAGGTATACATATGATTGCTAGACCAAGAACTATCCAAAACTTTGACTCCTTATCTCCGTGATCAATAAAAACCCGAGGTATGGTCTGCTATTTTGGAAGGTATTGGCACCGTGCACTGTCGAGCATGGATCGATTGTCAATAGCAATGGTCCTATAACACTTTCTGGGGTACGCCCGAAGTTACTTCTGCGTCCAAAGATTTCTCTCCATTAAGATTAACATACTGGTCTCATGCTCCTTACTCACGTCGTTTGTTCATTAGGCCAATGTGTTCAAGTGTACTACTGAAAATCTTCCGTAAGTCAGCGAGAAATATCGTATTAAATCACGCGTGATATGGAATTATTCAAGTCTAAACGCTCACCACGCTAGAAATATGTGTTACTGAAACAGGATTATCACAAGTGATACAGAATGTGGTCACTACCAGACTTAAGTGACGACTGATTTTGCGCCACTATGCATTTCACAATCAGTTCACCTTTCTCGTAAGCGTTTCAGGCACCTTCCGTTCCATTTAAACGACACAATACTGGCAACTGTTTCGTAAAACATCAATTTCAATTTAATTAAAAATAGTAATAATTCAGTAAGTATGTGTTCTTGTAGTTTTCAGTCCAAAGACTGGCTCGTCGCAGCTCCCCACGCTAATCTATCCTGTGCAAGCGTCTTCACGTCCCTCCATTACAAAACTGACGATTCCTTGATGCCTCAGAATGTTTCGTGTCAACATATTATTTCTTTCAGTCGAGTTGTACATCGATTTCTTTTTTTTCTCGTATACTTGTCAGTTCGTCAACATTAGTTATCTTTTCTACTTTTCAGCATTGTCTTGTTGAAACACATTTGGAAAGCTTTTATTCTTTTCTTGGTTAAAGTAATTGCCCCCCCCCCCCCACCTTCAATTTCCTCAAAAGACTCCACTCTTGACAACTACCCTCAGAAAGGGCTTCGTAACATTTCAAATGGTTCAAATGGCTCTGAGCACTATGGGACTCAACTGCTGTGGTCATAAGTCCCCTAGAACTTAGAACTACTTAAACCTAACTAACCTAAAGACATCACACACATCCATGCCCGAGGCAGGATTCGAACCTGCGACCGTAGCGGTCGTGCGGTTCCAGACTGTAGCGCCTTTAACCGCTCGGCCACTTCGGCCGGCGTAACATTTCAGTTTATATTCTATGTCAGCCGACCGGAGTGGCCGTGCGGTTCTAGGCGCTACAGTCTGGAACCGGGCGACCGCTACGGTCGCAGGTTCGAATCCTGCTTCGGGCATGGATGTCTGTGATGTCCTTAGGTTAGTTAGGTTTAAGTAGTTCTAAGTTCTAGGCGACTGATGACCTCAGAAATTAAGTCACATAGTGCTCAGAGCCATTTGAACCATTTTTTATATTCTGTGTCAACAAATATCTCTTTTTCGAAAAACTCCTCTTTCTATTGCTACGTGCATTTAGTATCCAATCAATTTCGACCATCGTCAATTATTTTAATGGTCAAGTACCAAAACTCGTCAGCGAGTGGCAGTCAAATGAAAATGAAACAGATAGAAAAAGTAAGTAAATTGTGTATTATTTAAAAAGTAATCGCCGTAACTTACTACAAAAAGTGACAAAAAGCAGATTTCAGAGTACCTGACGCCTCAACAAAAACGTTTTGTCTCAAGTACAGATAGTGTTGAGGATCAGTGGACAAAGTTCAAAACCATCGTACAATATGTGTTAGATGAGTATGTGCCAAGCAAGATCGTAAGAGCCACCGTGGTACAACAACCGAGTTAGAAAACTGCTGCGGAAGAAAAGGGAACTTCACAGCAAACATAAACATAGCCAAAGCCCCGCAGACAAACAAAAAGTACTTGAAGCGATATGTAGTGTGAGGAGGGCTATGCGAGAGGCGTTCAATGAATTCGAAAGTAGAGTTCTATGTACTGACTTGGCAGAAAATCCTAAGAAATTTAGGTCTTATGTCAAAGCAGTATGTGGGTCAAAACAAAATGTCCAGACGCTCTGTAACCAAAATGGTACTGAAACAGAGGATGACAGACTAAAGGCCGAAATACTAAATGTCTTTTTCCAAAGCTGTTTCACAGGGGAAGACTGCTCTGTAGTTCATTCTCTAGACTGTCGCACAGATGACACAGAGTACGCGAAGAAACTTGCCCCCATTCTTGCAGCGGTGTACCGTAGGTCTCTAGAAGAGCGTAGCGTTCCAAAGGATTGGAAAAGGACACAGGCCATCGCCGTTTTCAAGAAGGGACGTCGAACAGATGTGCAGAACTATAGACCTATATCTCTAACGTCGATCAGTTGTAGAATTTTGGAACACGTGTTGTGTTCGAGTATAATGACTTTTCTGGAGACTAGAAATCTACTCTGTAGGAATCAGCATGGGTTTCGAAAAAGACGGTCATGTGAAACCCAGCTCGCGCTATTCGTCCACGAGACTCAGAGGGCCATAGACACGGGTTCCCAGGTAGATGCCGTGTTTCTTGACTTCCGCAAGGCGTTCGATACGGTTCCCCACAGTCGTTTAATGAACAAAGTAAGAGCATATGGACTATCAGACCAATTGTGTGATTGGATTGAAGAGTTCCTAGATAACAGAACGCAGCATGTCATTCTCAATGGAGAGAAGTCTTCCGAAGTAAGAGTGATTGCAGGTGTGCCGCAGGCGAGTGTCGTAGGACCGTTGCCATTCACAATATCCATAAATGACCTTGTGGATGACATCGGAAGTTCACTGAGGCTTTTTGCGCATGATGCTGTGGTATATCGAGAGGTTGTAACAATGGAAAATTGTACTGCAATGCAGGAGGATCCGCAGCGAATTGACGCATGGTGCAGGGGATGGCAATTGAATCTCAATGTAGACAAGTGTAATGTACTGCGAATACATAGAAGGAAAGATCCCTTATCTTTTAGCTACAATATAGCAGGTCAGCAACTGGATGCAGTTAATTCCATAAATTATCTGGGAGTACGCATTAGGAGAGATAATGGAATGACCATATAAAATTGATCGTCGGTAAAGCAGATGCCAGACTGAGATTCATTGGAAGAATCCTAAGGAAATGCAATCCGAAAACAAAGGAAGTAGGTTACAGTACGCTTGTTCGACCACTGCTTGAATACTGCTCAGCAGTGTGGGATCCGTACCAGATAGGGTTGATAGAAGAGATAGAGAAGATCCAACGGAGAGCAGCGCGCTTCGTTACAGGATCATTTAGTAATCGCGAAAGCATTACGGAAATGATAGATAAACTCCAGTGGAAGACTCGGCAGGAGAGACGCTCAGTAGCTCGGTACGGGCTTTTGTTGAAGTTTCGAGAACATACCTTCACCGAGGAGTCAAGCAGTATATTGCTCCCTCCTACGTATATGTCGCGAAGAGACCATGAGGATAAAATGAGAGAGATTAGAGCCCACACAGAGGCATACCGACAATCCTTGTTTCCGCGAACAATACGAGACTGGAATAGAAGAGAGAACCGATTGAGGTACTCAAGGTACCCTCCGCCACACACCGTCAGGTGGCTTGCGGAGTATGGATGTAGATGTAGATGTAGATGTAGATATCTCTTTGTGAGACAAGACGGTCAGTGCCTCCGTACAAAAATGTTTGCTGCTGCCTACGGAAACATGATTCTACCCACGCTTGCACCTCTTCGTCTGTAGCAAAATCGACAGCAACGAAAGAGTGAAAATGTGGAAATCACTCGGCGACAGGTTTCCATGTTGTTCCGATCTCTTCCCAAGAGGTTTCCACATTTTTGAAGCCCTGAAGAAGAACATCCTGGCCGTCGGTTTGCTACAGACGAAGAGATGGACGTCTGGGTACAATCACGGTTTCGTAGTCAGCCGCAAATATTTTTCCATGAGGGCTTTGACTGTCTTGTGTCATAGTGGGATAAATGTAGTGGTGGTTCCTTTTGAAATAAAAAACAGTTTACTTATTTTTTCCATCTGCCTCGTTGTCATTTGACTGCCCCTTATATTAGTTCAATACCTCATTTGCTAGTCAAATTCCCTCATCGTTGCCAGTGGATGGCGTACGTCATTATAAGTTGTAAATAATTTATGTCTTTTCATTGTGGCCTTAACAATCGCTGGAAACTCAATCTTGGATGAAACTCTTTTGATATTATCAGAGATCTTGGCATAAAAAAAATAAAACTTTGCACATTGTCGGCGGCTGTTCCTCACTCCTGAAATTTTCTCTTCTTCGTCACAGTGTTCATTCTGCCAGTTACTGAAGTATCCATATTTCTTCAAATCCGCCTACAAGCAACTGAATTTTTTTGATATAAGAAAATCAGTTTGCGTATTTTTTCCATATGAGTCAATACTGTAAATCACGCCTTTTTCTTTGTTTTGTATGATTGTTAGATTCCCTGTGTCGTTATTGAGACAGTTAACAATTTCATTTATGATTTTTTTTTTTTTTTTTTTTTTTGAGACAGGGACGAAACGTTTAGATATCATTTTATACAGGGCGATTGAAAATTTCATCCTGAGTTTCGGAAGATGACAGGGCAATTGAAAATTTCATCCTGAGTTTCGGAAGATGACTCAGTAAATGACGTCAGTGGGTAGAGGATCGAAGTTTCAATACGTAATAAGTGCTGTGGCATATTTTCTGAGCGCCTACTAGGGAGTAGACGGGTCGTGACATATAGATAAGTAATCTGCTTCGTATTGTTGAGCTGAATTACTTAACACCTCCAAAAAGCGAATCTAATGAACAGATTTCCAAAGCTGTCTGTTGTGTTGCGCACTGGATACTTTGTAGGTACATTTTGATATTTGCGACGTCGTGGACTGAGACAATATTGAGCTCCCGTAATGTCAGTTAAGGGCTGCGCAAGATGTATCCAAAATAACACCAGTCTACTCTCTGTGTGTCCTGTGCTTTCCGCACAATTGTCTTCCGAAACCCTTGTGATTTCCATGTTTCTGTAGCCCTGAAGAAAGACATTTGTGGCCACCTATTTGCTTCGGACTAAGAG
Organism: Schistocerca cancellata; assembly: GCF_023864275.1. Lineage (NCBI taxonomy): Eukaryota > Metazoa > Arthropoda > Insecta > Orthoptera > Acrididae > Schistocerca > Schistocerca cancellata. The sequence continues at coordinate 940,622,539 of NC_064627.1, forward strand.
CTGCACGCCTGTGTTCGATCATGGTTCCGTAGGCAACCGAAAACATTTTTCCGTCAGGGCATTGACCGTTATGTCTCACAGTAGGGTAAGTGTATTAACAGTTACGTCTGTTACTTTTGGAATAATAAAGAGTTTAAGTATGTTTTTCCATCGGACTTTCAGCAAGGGTGTTTCAACAACAGTGAACACTGGCCAGCGATAACTTCATTATTTTATTTCAGGATGAAAACTATACCTAGGGTACAGAATCCTAAATTGAGTGCCATCAGATATGAAACTATTGGCTGTGAACCTATTACTTCTGCTTTGTTAACATCAACAAGGCTTCAGAAGCTGTGACATGGTCGTGAATGGAGCAGTGACCCTAAAATGTAGAATAAATTTCTTTTATTTCACATCTATGTTCACAAACTTGTAGGTCCTCAGACAACCGGTTTCGGTCAGCAATGATCATCTTGAAATCTGTTTTTTACAAAGAATGTCTTATTATACTGGAGCCAACGTGGCATCGTCAAATGCTAAATGCATATCCAGTATATTAGGAAATATTTCTTATAAATTGCTGCCCGAAAACGGTAGTCTGAGGATCTACAATTCTGTGACCACAGACGTGAAATAAAATAAATTTATAAGCAAGTCTACCCGCCTGGATAATCGAGTGCGTTAAACGTCGAATCTAACGTATCTCGCATCGATTTCGCTTCGCGGATTAATGGTGATGGTCGGTGAGCCGGTGAGCTTGGATGTGATTTTTAGGCTGTTTCCCACATTGAACAAGATAAATACCGCGCTGGTACCCACGTCCTTCTCACAAGGCAACGGTCCAATCCGACATGACGAAACCTGCCCTGAAATTTTTTATACAGGGAGGGTACACCGAAAGAAACACATTGTCAAAACTGAGAAACGTTGCAAGTATTGAAAGAAAAGTTTAAACTTGCAAAATTTGTAGCTCGGCAGGCGGCTGGTGTAATGAACACCTCCGCCGCAGCTGCATCAGACAACACGACCGTAATTTGTAAAGGGAATTCCAGTTACCATTGATAGTTTCACAGACACAGTTCTTCTCTGTTACTGATTGGTCTAATCTGCAACTCATTTAACGTTCATAATAATTAGCATTTGCCTTTGTAATATTGCTACACAACGCAGATTGTTGTTGTGGTCTTCAGTCCTGAGACTGGTTTGAAGCAGCTCTCCATGCTACTCTATCCTGTGCAAGCTTCTTCATCTCCCGATACCTACTGCAACCTACATCCTTCTGTATCTGTTTAGTGTATTCATCTCTTGGTCATCCTCTACGATTTTTACCCTCCGCGCTGATCTCCAATAACAAATTGGTGATCCCTTGATGCCTCAGAACATGTTCTACCAACCGATCCCTTCTTCTAGTCAAGTTGTGCTACAAACTTCTCTTCTCCTCAATCCTATTCAATACCTCCTCATTAGTTATATTATGATCTACCCATTTAATCTTCAGCGTTCTTCTGTAGCACCACATTTCGAAAGCTTCTCTTCTCTTCTTGTCCAAACTAGTTATCGTCCATGTTTCACTTCCATACATCGCTACACTCCATACAAATACTTTCAGAAACGGCTTCCTGACACTTAAATCTATACTCGATGTTAACAAATTTCTCTTCTTCAGAAGCACTTTCATTGCCATTGCCAGTCTACATTTTATATCCTCTCTACTTCGACCATCATCAGTTATTTTACTCCCCAAATAGCAAAACTCCTTTACTACTTTAAATGTCTCATTTCTTAATCTAATTCCCTCAGGATCACCTGACTTAATTCGACTACATTCCATTATCCTCGTTTTGCTTTTGTTGATGTTCATCTTATATCCTCCTTTCAAGACACTATCCATTCCGTTCAACTGCCCTTCCAAGCCCTTTGTTGTCTCTGACAGAACTACAATGTCATCGGCGAACCTCAAAGTTTTTATTTCTTCTCCGTGGATTTTAATACCTACTCCGAATTTTTCTTTTGTTTCCTTCACTGCTTGCTCAATATACAGATTGAATAACATCGGGGAGAGGCTACAATCCTGTCTCACTCCATTCCCAACCACTGCCTCCCCTTCGTGTCCCTCGACTCTTATAACTGCCATCTGGTTTCTGTACAAATTGTAAATAGCCTTTCGCTTCCTGTATTTTACCCCTGCCACCTTCAGAATTTGAAAGAGGGTATTCCAGTCAACATTGTCAAAAGCTTTCTCTAAGTCTACAAATGCTAGAAACGAAGGTTTGCCTTTCCTTAATCTAGCTTCTAAGATAAGTCGTAGGGTCAGTATTGCCTCACGTGTTCCAATATTTCTACGGAATCCAAACAGATCTTCCCCGAGGTCGGCTTCTTCCAGTATTTCCATTCATCTGTAAGGAATTCGCGTTAGTATTTTACATCCGTGACTTATTAAACTGATTGTTCGGTGATTTTCACATCTGTCAACACCTGCTTTCTTTGGGATTGGAATTATTATATTCTTCTTGAAGTCTGAGGGTATTTCGCCTGTCTCATACATCTTGCTCACCAGTTGGTAGAGTTTTGTCAGACTGGCTCTCCCAATGCCGTCAGTAGTTCTGATGAGATGTTGTCTACTCCCGGGGCCTTGTTTCGACTCAGGTCTTTCAGTGCTCTATCAAACTCTTCACGCAGTATCATATCTCCCTTTTCATCTTCATCTACATCCTCTTCCATTTCCATAACATTTTCCTCAAGTACATCGCCCTTGTATAGACCCTCTATATACTCCATCTACCTTTCTGCCTTCCCTTCTTTGCTTAGAACTGGGTTTCCATGTGAGCTCTTGATATTCATACAAGTGGTTCTCTTTTCTCCAAAGGTCTCTTTAATTTTCCTGTAGTCAGTATCTATCTTACCCCTAGTGAGATAAGCCTCTACATCCTTACATTTGTCCTTTAGCCATCCCTGCTTAGCCATTTTGCACTTCCTGTCAATCTCATTTTTGAGACGTTTGTATTCCTTTTTGCCTGCTTCATTTACTGCATTTTTATATTTTCTCCTTTCATCAATTAAAATCAGTATTTCTTCTGTTACCCAAGGATTTCTACTAGCCCTCGTCTTTTTACCTACTTGATCCTCTGCTGCCTTCACTACTTCATCCCTCAAAGCTACCAATTCTTCTTCTACTGTATGTCTTGCCCCCATTCCTGTCAATTGTTCCCTTATGCTCTCCCTGAAACTCTGTACAAACTCAGGTTTAGTCAGTTTATTCAGGTCCCATCTCCTTGAATTCCCAGCTTCTTGCAGTTTCTTCAGTTTTAATCTACAGTTCATACACAATAGAATATGGTCAGAGTCCACATCTGCCCCTGGAAATGTCTTACAATTTAAAACCTGGTTCCTAAATCTCTGTCTTACCATTATATAAACTATCTGTAACCTGTCAGTATCTGCAGGCTTCTTCCATGTATATAACCTTCTTTTATGATTCTTGAACCATGTGTTAGCTATGATTAAGTTGTGCTCTGTGCAAAATTCTACCAGGCGGCTTCCTGTTTCATTTCTTAGCCCCAATCCACATTCACCTACTAAGTTTCCTTCTCTCCCTTTTCCTACTACCGAATTCCTGTCACCCATGACTATTAAATTTTCGTCTCCCTTCACTATCTGAATAATTTCTTTTATTTCATCATACATTTCTTGAATTTCTTCGTCATCTGCAGTGCTAGTTGGCATATACACTTGTACTACTCTAGTAGGCGTGGGCTTCGTGTCTATGGTATCCACAATAATGCGTTCGTTATGCTGTTCGTAGTAGTTTACCCGTACTTCTATTTTTTATTCATTATTAAATCGACTCCTGCATTACCCCTATTTGATTTTGTATTTATAACCCCGTATTCGCGTGACCAAAAGTCTTGTTCCTCCTGCCACCGAACTTCACTAATTCCCACTATATCTAACTTTAACCTATCCATTTCTCTTTTTAAATTTTCTAACGTACCTGCGCGATTAAGGGATTTGACCTTCCACGCTCCGATCCGTAGAATGCCAGTTTTCTTTCTCCTGGTAACGACGTCCTCTTGAGTAGTCCCCGCCCGGAGATCCGAATGGGGGACTATTTTACCTCCGGAATATTTTACCCAATAGGACGCCATCATCATTTAACCATACAGTAAAGCTGCATGCCCTCGGGAAAAATTACGGCTGTAGTTTCCCCTTGCTTTCAGCCGTTCGCAGAACCAGCACAGCAAGGCCGTTTTGGTTAGTGTTACAAGGCCAGATCAGTCAATCATCCAGACTGTTGCCCCAGCAACTACTGAAAAGGCCGCTGCCCCTCTTCAGGAACCACACGTTTGTCTGGCCTCTCAACAGATACCCCTCCGTTGTGGTTGCACCTACGGTATGGCCATCTGTATAGTGAGGCATGCAAGCGTCCCCACCAACGGCAAGGTCCATTGTTCTTGCGGGGGGGGGGGGAGACAATGCAGATAGCTGAATTAATTTTCTTTGGGTGATTTCTTGGTAGAGGGTGATAATAGCATCTGCCTTTGTGCAGGTTCCAGTGATTCACACTAATGTGGAACCCAGTTCATATTTTCAGCCTTGCTAAGATAAAATATGCTGAATGTGGTATGCATTCTAAACTATCTACTTCTCCTCAAAACCTACATATGTGTTTTTTATTTCATACATTCTAATGATGCCAACATTTTGTTAGACATTATGGAAACAATAGAAGAAACAGGAAATAATTTGGTCGATTCCGTGAATTATGATACGAACGTTAATTGTTGTGCTAATTTAAGTCCGCAACAAAACAGAGTACCATCCGAACGAAAAGAAAACATGTACAGAAACAGCTTTCAACGAGAAAGAACAGCCGGCCGCGGTGGTCTAGCGGTTCTGGCGCTGCAGTCCGGAACCGCGGGACTGCTACGGTCGCAGGTTCGAATCTTGCCTCGGGCATGGGTGTGTGTGATGTCCTACGGTTAGTTAGGTTTAAGTAGTTCTAAGTTCTAGGGGACTTATGACCTAAGATGTTGAGTCCCATAGTGCTCAGAGCCATTTGAACCATTTTTGAGAAAGAACAGGCTTAAATTTTTTGGTTTCACGAAGGAGGGAGAAAACGCTTAAACTTAGGCGTTGTCCAAAACGCTCCGTTTCGTAAAATCTGAACATGAATTGTTTGAAAGGAATAAAGATTTCACGAATATGCACCAAAGCTAAACTCGCAAAAGTGTGAAAGCAAAACTATTCGAAAGTTTTACAACTACTCGTGAGAAACAACGCACAGTTGCCGAGGAAAATCTACGACACTAGGTCCTCTGAATTGAAAATGAGATGAACATTATTAATTTGTATGTTTTTTATCCTATTAAACAGCTTCAGAAAATTATACGGAAAAGGAAGACGCAAAATTACGAAGTTTACTTCAAGTAAATATGTAGAGGACATATCAATAATAAGTGGTACTACAGACAAAATTGGTAGCTTTTTGATATCCCCTAAAATCCTGTGCAATAATGCCGTGCAAAAACTGTGTGCAAACCGCATAATGTCACTTCAAGTGAAAAAATGACAGAGTCGCTTGTGCAGTCGATGAATGTTATGACACATTAGTATAAAACAATGCCAGTGATAAGTATTAGTACATTACGATTTCCGCAGATTTATGTTTGTCTCCAGGGAACTCAAGGCAAGGTATGGCGAAAAATGAAAAAAAAGAATTGTTTAGTTGCAAACATCTTATAATAGACGTAGCAAAATCAGGAAAAATGGGAGAAAATAATTTTCAGTACTACATCTGAAACGTCTACTTACCAGTTTCAGAAAATAATTCATTGCTTTTGTTGGACTCATGGCCTGGACATAACGACACCTCCGTCTTTCGGAAGAAGACGAAAATACTCTCAATATTATTCGGATTCCACTTGGAATTAACAGTGTAATTCAGTCCCTGAAAAAAGAAATTTTTCGACAGTGTGAAGCATTTTTCAGAAAAAAGTTTCGAACAAAGTAATTTACGATTTTGTCATTTCAGGTTTATTAGCGTAACAGCATTGTTGAATTTCAGTCGTATGTGCATTGTCAGATTTACATCATCACGTTTTATGAATTTGATCACGTTTGCCCGGTACGCAGTTCAATACGCAGAACAAGAGCCACGACCATTTCTTACTTCATCAAAGTCCTGTCTAAATAAAACTAGAAATGACTGTGAAGATATTAAATGTATAATTTTACTTTTATCAAGTGCACCTGGTGTAAGGAAAATGGTTGTTTACGTCATCCAATAGACACTTTGCGATTTTATAACGACTACAGGGAATAAACAAGGAACTGCTTCGTTTTATAGTAAAATAGACATTATTTAAAATTATGCTGTCCAACAAAAATACATTTCTTGAATGTTTCCTGCACGTAACGAGTCAATTCGTACTAATCCTGGCTGAAGAAAAACGAATATTATATTACAATGAAAAATTTTTCTTAACTCTACTTTCTGTGATACACACTAGGTGAAAGTATTTAATATTAATGGATTAAGAGAAAAAAATACGTTTTAATTACATATGCTAACAACATTTAAAGTGTATTACATTTTTAAAAAAATAGTAATTACATTTTAAAAGTTCTAAATTGCTGGAAGAATACCTCTCAGAGGGTTGGGTCTGAAGAGAATATTGTGGTGGGTGCATGAGGTCGTCGTCCTTTAGTTTGTCTCTGGAAGGTCTCGAAGGAGGTCCAGAGCTTCCCTGCACAAGGAATAACAGCAATCTTCATTCCAGTGGCTCTGATATCTTTGTTCCACAACTGTAATGTCCTGATGGAATAGTTCTCCATGTTCATCACTGACAGCACCACAACTAGGAGGGATTTGTCTGGGTAGCAGCGGAGAAAATGCATTTTAAGGGACATGTTGCATCCAAGGTTATGGTATTATTTGCAGGAGCATCTCTTTTGTTGCCTAAAGATCCACGAACAACTCCCTTGAAGACTTCCCAAGCTTCCTTTCCTTTCCCTCCAAAACTACGACAAATGGAGGATCCTCTACAAGTTCTAGAATTTGTAGCCCGATAAAAATACCTTCCGTAGCTTTTGCATCACTTGATTTCGGAAATTTCTCTCTTATGTACACTCCTGGAAATTGAAATAAGAACACCGTGAATTCATTGTCCCAGGAAGGGGAAACTTTATTGACACATTCCTGGGGTCAGATACATCACATGATCACACTGACAGAACCACAGGCACATAGACACAGGCAACAGAGCATGCACAATGTCGGCACTAGTACAGTGTATATCCACCTTTCGCAGCAATGCAGGCTGCTATTCTCCCATGGAGACGATCGTAGAGATGCTGGATGTAGTCCTGTGGAACGGCTTGCCATGCCATTTCCACCTGGCGCCTCAGTTGGACCAGCGTTCGTGCTGGACGTGCAGACCGCGTGAGACGACGCTTCATCCAGTCCCAAACATGCTCAATGGGGGACAGATCCGGAGATCTTGCTGACCAGGGTAGTTGACTTACACCTTCTAGAGCACGTTGGGTGGCACGGGATACATGCGGACGTGCATTGTCCTGTTGGAACAGCAAGTTCCCTTGCCGGTCTAGGAATGGTAAAACGATGGGTTCGATGACGGTTTGGATGTACCGTGCACTATTCAGTGTCCCCTCGACGATCACCAGTGGTGTACGGCCAGTGTAGGAGATCGCTCCCCACACCATGATGCCAGGTGTCGGCCCTGTGTGCCTCGGTCGTATGCAGTCCTGATTGTGGCGCTCACCTGCACGGCGCCAAACACGCATACGACCATCATTGGCACCAAGGCAGAAGCGACTCTCATCGCTGAAGACGACACGTCTCCATTCGTCCCTCCATTCACGCCTGTCGCGACACCACTGGAGGCGGGCTGCACGATGTTGGGGTGTGAGCGGAAGACGGCCTAACGGTGTGCGGGACCGTAGCCCAGCTTCATGGAGACGGTTGCGAATGGTCCTCGCCGATACCCCAGGAGCAACAGTGTCCCTAATTTGCTGGGAAGTGGCGGTGTGGTCCCCTACGGCACTGCGTAGGATCCTACGGTCTTGGCGTGCATCCGTGCGTCGCTGCGGTCCGGTCCCAGGTCGACGGGCACGTGCACCTTCCGCCGACCACTGGCGACAACATCGATGTACTGTGGAGACCTCACGCCCCACGTGTTGAGCAATTCGGCGGTACGTCCACCCGGCCTCCCGCATGCCCACTATACGCCCTCGCTCAAAGTCCGTCAACTGCACATACGGTTCACGTCCACGCTGTCGCGGCATGCTACCAGTGTTAAAGACTGCGATGGAGCTCCGTATGCCACGGCAAACTGGCTGACACTGACGGCGGCGGTGCACAAATGCTGCGCAGCTAGCGCCATTCGACGGCCAACACCGCGGTTCCTGGTGTGTCCGTTGTGCCGTGCGTGTGATCATTGCTTGTACAGCCCTCTCGCAGTGTCCGGAGCAAGTATGGTGGGTCTGACACACCGGTGTCAATGTGTTCTTTTTTCCATTTCCAGGAGTGTAATTAAAGGCCCGTCCTTCTTGGTTCATGCCTGTGACAAAATTTTTCGTCACACGCAGCCTGACATGCAGTTGTGGATGAAGAATATCTTTTGCGCCGGCCGGAGTGGCTGTGCAGTTTTAGGCGCTACAGTCTCGAGCCGCGTGACCGCTACGGTCGCAGGTTCGAATACTGCCTCGGGCATGGATGTGTGTGATGTCCTTAGGTTAGTAAGGTTTAAGTAGTTCTAAGTTCTAGGAGACTGATGAGCACAGCAGTTAAGTCCCATAGTGCTCAGAGCCATTTGAACCATCTTTTGCGTCTACGAGAGGCTCGGCAACGAAATTCTTCTCGTTAGGGTTAAGATTTCTTGCAGGCCAGTCCGCTGTAATATACTGCGATTTCCTATGCCTACTGTCCCACATACATAACAAGCAGCAACGTTTTGTGTACTCCAGTTGCATCCCTAACAGTACGCCAGTGACTTGTACATTACCACATATTTTCCATTTGTGTTCATGATATTTGATTGAGTCTAAGAGGGTTGTCATATTTGCAAATGTCTCATATATGTGAAATGCGTGACCAACAGGAATAGAAGGAAGAGGATTGCCATTGTGAAGTAACACTGCTTTCAAACTAATCTTGGAGGAGTCTATGAATAGCATCCATTCAGTTGTATCATGGATCAAATTTTTTCTTCTCTAAAAAGGGAAGCAGTTCCATGTGACGTTGTCTGTACTGTGACACTGTAACATCACTTTCGAACAGATTCCATTGCTATAGTGGAGACCAAAGAATTTCTGCCTTCACCTTTGACAGCTCAGTGTCTTTAACGAGATCACTCAATTCCGCTTGACTCAGTCTGTGTGGTTTATCATCTTTTCTCTCAAAATCAGGGTCACGGGTTGTGGAAGGCTTGTTTGGTTCTTCTTCTTCTTTTTGTTCCACACTGTCTTCATTTTATACTTCAAACACACAATTTTTGGGTGGAGTAGGAAACGGTAAACTACCTGAATGCAGAATGGGTCGATTAGCAGATCGAAGATTCGAGTACTGAACTGCTCTTCTTTTCTTCACAGACAGTCTTTCCTTTGTAGGTGGTGTGAAGCAGAAATAGCAGTCATCTGTAGGCTCCCGCCAAACGATAGGTACAGAGAAAGCCATAGATCGTTTCTTAGTTTTCAGCCATTCTCGCAGTATAACTGAACATGAGTTGCAACGTATATGTGGAGCCCAAGATTTATCCTGGTCCCATATTTTCATACCGAAATAGTGCTGATAGGCAGTCCTCACAAGAGGGATCAGATTGCGTTTCTATGAGGAAAATGTTATTTCACCAGAAGTGTAACAAAAATTATTAATCTTATTTACACATTTTCGCGGCATTTTTATGAATTTTACACTACAAAAGCACTCTCAGACCAGTAATTCTGCTTTAATCACAGAAGAAACTATGTGAAACTCACAGTCGCAGTAACAGTATCTGTTTATGACTTAACAAACAGCGTAAGATGGTTTGTGTTTTGTTGCCAATTCTAAAAATTTCCCCCAAACTGAAAATATTGACTATAAAAATGAAATGTCACTTTATCTCCAAAGCAAATCTGTCATTTTTATAGCTATTTTTTTAATTCAGCAGTCGGAAATACATAAGAATTAACTATTTTTGAGCGCGAAACATTTTCATTGTTGCAGGTGTATCGTAAGCAAAATTCGCGTTTGTTCACTTTGGACTTGGCGCTACACGGCGCTAGTCCTTTTGTCACGGAAGTGTCTGCTTAAGTATTCGCCGGATTGTGAGCTAGGCAGGAAGGTCAGTGCAGAACACTGTTATAAGAGATAATTAATTAAAACCCTCAGCTGCCGATAGGAGTTGTTGATATACCTCCATGGGGACAGCAGAAAATGTGTGCCCCGACCGGGACTCGAACCCGGGATCTTCCGCTTTCATGGCAGCCGCTCTATCCATTTGAGCCACCGAGGGCACAGATAAATAGCGCGACTGCAGGGACTTATCCGTTGCAGGCATCCCGTGAGACCCACATTCCCACCTGTCCTCAATCTACATACGTAATGTACCTAATACATATTTGCCCATCCACTCATTACTCGTGCACAATAAGGTGACGATTCCCGTAAGAGTTCGGGCAACCTGTACACATTCGCACAGACGAAGGTCAATGGCTGGGTAGTCTTTAACTATACAGGGTGGTCCATTGATCGTGACCGGGCAAAATATCTCACGAAGCTTGAAGGGGAAACCAAATGGCGCTATGGTTGGCCCGCTAGATGGCGCTGCCATAGGTCAAAATAGGAACCCCCATTTTTTTTTAATTACAGTCCACTGTGACTGCGCAAACTTTCACTTCACCATGGCAGAATCAATAAACGTCTTTTGATAACCGTCGTTTATAAGCTTCGTATAGGCAATGCTGGAAGCAATGAATACATGTATCACCACCCATTCTTGCGGATGTGTTTTGACTTTATCTCCGATGAACCGTTCTATCGTATGAATCCTCTGTCGTGATTTAACGTCATTGACACTGAATTTTAACGGGAGCCTTCTATACGAATATGTCATTGCATTCGTTACTCACAACACGTCCAACACGTTTGGCTGAATCGGCGTAAAAAGCTGTGGTGCACACACCGATGCACAGCCGATGTTTACACGTTGCGCGCAGTCACTGCCGATGGTAGACTACATGCACGCGTGTTCGAAGGAATGTCACATCGTACTTCTTAATAAACCAGACACTACTATTTCGAAACTACAATCGTCGGCCCATAACTGTAGGATCTTTTATTGCTCTGGGGATGGCTCCTCGGAACTACAACAGGTGAAGTATTAGTTCACTTTATCACACCAGTGTTAAAAGGACATAGCTTGATACAATCCTTTGCCACAGGAGTGCTTGATAATTTGCAACTGTAATTGACAATTGAAGCATCATTTGATGCACTAATTAATAAACTCTTTTCTTGAAGTACAATGTTCAACATTTACAAAAGTACGTTTCTCTCTGAGTCTTTTAAAATACTATTTCTGCTCGATGATGTTAACTGCTTCAGCCGAGGTCACGGTTCGGGGGGGGGGGGGGGGGGCGGGGGGTACAGTGCTTCCATGCTCGGCTCTACGCGTGTTGACGTCCTTGCGAGGGCACTGCGGCAGTGAGAGAGAGAGGGCATGTATTCTACAGCCTCTCTCATTCGTCATTGCGGATTGCAACGATATATCACTAATGTCTGTTGTATCGATGTGTGTTGTCGACTTTGGTATCATGCCATTATCTTCGGTCGATTAGTCGATATCACGGTAATGGAGTTTGACATCATATTCATTTTGGACAGCAATAGCTTTTTACTATGTAACCTCCCCACAAAATATTTTAAATGGAAATGGAAATGGAGACAAGCGTAGCCTCGCCATAAAAAACAATAATAATTAAATGAATTTTTCTAATATTGTAACCTCTGAACAAAATTTATCTTAACGTAACCTCTGAACAAAGTTGGCTCCAATTTATAGTCTGTGCGCAGAAATGCATTCACACTTACTATTCCCACAAAATTCTTTTCTCATTTAATGTCAAGTTCGAAACAGAAAAATTCCTAAACACCAAAATAATAAAAAAAACTCTTGTAACCTGATGAATTTTATGAGGACAGCAGCGCTGACCTTCGGCCCTGTATTCTGAATAAAAAAGCAAAAATTCTTACCTCAATAAAACTGCAATTATATCTGCTCTTAAGTTGGAATTTTTCGACACAGCTTCGTGCAATGCTGGCGTATTTTTTTTTTATTATTATTGGAAGGAATGATCATGCATTTGAAATATTCTTTAAATTGAAATGAATGCTTTTCTTTAAAAGAGTTGCTTTATATTATAAAAATTATTATTGGAGTATTTTTTTGGAACAAATTAAATTACAATTAACATACATTATTAAATATGCGCAAGGCTGCTTCTTTACCTTCTACAACAATACTCATCCTCCAGAGTCCAGAGCACACAGCCGACGCATGCCAACTCCCGCCGACTACTACTGACTGACTGCTACTGTCGACTGACAACTACTACTGACTGACTACCACTGCCGACTCACGCAGACTAGCACAAGCAACAACTAACGATAAACTACTCTCTGGTCAGAGATTCTGTCATGCCTCGCCCATCGCCGGCAATGTATACGTCTTTCATAACCCTCCACTGGGAGGGGGGGGGGGGCAAAAATTTGGCAGCGATGGTGAGTCAATTGGACTTGCCATGAGCAACAAATTTTTCTTAACTAACTAGCTTTACAATCACAGAATATATACATATATATAGGTGCAGAACATGAAATAAAATATAGTGCGCATGCACTGAGTACAGAACATATCAGGCAACGACAAAATGTATACACAATGAATACAAAACATATTAACAAAATGACGAAAGTGCACACGCACTGTAGTACAGAACATATCTGGGAATTACAAAATGTATACGTAATGAGTACAAACGGCATAAAGTGCACACGCACTGTAAAACTCTTTAGCATTTTTACAACAAATAAACATCTCAAGGAGTGAAAGAAAGTGCACACGCACTGTTGAAGTCTTTAGCATTTTTACATAACATATCATGGAATGAAATAAAATGCACACACACTGTAGTACTCTTTAGCATTTTTACAACAAATAAACATATCAAGGAGTGAAAGAAAGTGCACACGTACTGTATAAGTCTTTATCATTTTACATGAATTTAAACGCATTGTATAAGTGTTTACCATTTTACAAGAACTAGGAAAGGAATGGGAAGGATTGCGTCATGGTTGTAGCACTTTAGGTTGCACGCAGCTGCACTGAAAGTCCAGATCTTTCTACAGAAGCACAACACCAAGTGAGACATCTGAAGTTCTTTTCCTTGAAGTATTAATTAGTGTAGCCAAGACACTGAACTGTCGTAGTAATATTCATGTTATCATTTTATCATTTTGGTAGTACATTAGGTACAACAATTGGTGGGACCATAATACCATTTCCATCGCTCAAGGTGGGGGACAGCATGTCGTGTCAACACCATGTTCTTGTAGAGTACAGCAACGTAGAATTAGGGCAAAAACCAAATATAGTGCTCCATGATCATGAGGATAGACAGGACAAAAGGATATTGCAGTAATTTATGGTAATTAGGTCAGAAGGTGAAGGACATTAAGTCACATAATAGTCTTCATTGAGAATTACACTAGTCTCACAACTGATTTGAGTAATTGGTGGCACTCATCACCCAGTTACTGAACATTTCTGTACCATGTATGTAGTATTACAGAATAATGTTCATAAATCGTTTGTTTACAGAGAACATTGGCACTCATTACCCAGCTACAAACCATCAGAAGTCATCATTCAAAACAGGAGATAATAAATGGCATAGTATTATCATAATTCACTTAATTATAGTAATCATTGGCATCATAGGTCATCTTATTACAGTAATCAGTGGCATTCATTGGCCAGTTACAAAGCATTTTTTTTGCATTATTCAGAGGTCATCATTCAAAATGAGTTGATTATTGGCATAGGATTTATACATAATTAATCTAATTATAGTAATCATTGGCATCATAGGTCAACTTATTACAATAATCAGTGGCATTCATTGGCCAGTTACAAAGCATTTTTTTTGCATTATTCAGAGGTCATCATTCAAAATGAGTTAATTATTGGCATAGGATTTATACATAATTAATCTAATTATAGTTATCATTGGCATCATAGGTCATCTTATTACAATAATCAGTGGCATTCACTGTCCAGTTACAAGGCTTTTTTTGTGCTAGCAATGCATTGCGTTGGGATCGATAATTAATAACAATATTTGCTTTTGAGTTATTGCTGCAAATGAAGATGTGTAACGTCATTCGTCATGAGTCAGCTGTAGCAAGGTTATGAAACAAGTAGAGTATATGTGATCACATTCATAAATGACATAGGTTTAATGAACAACTGCTTATAGCACATTAATTTCATAAATAATTTCTCCTGCAAAATATACAAAAATGGATTATTAAACTGAAAGAAGAAACTCATATTATGCTGAAAAGTAGTGAACTTCGAATTAACAGGTAGTGAAATGTGTATAAAAATATATATATGTTCTCTAGCTGTCCTTTCCAAAACCTTCAGTCATTGTACTATGCAATATAAGACATACTGTCAAAACGAACTGCAACAAATACTTAAATAACTACATAGCATAAATACATAAACTTCAACATTATCCTCATCTGTAAAGAAAAAACTTCATTATCCATATTATCATAACTCCATTATTATCATCACCTGTAAAGAAAAACTTCATTATCCATAGTAGCATATTCTTCATCATTATTCATCACCATTCATTATCATCTGCAAAAAAAGTTACTTCATTATTCATTACACAACTATTCCTTATTTCTAGCATATTTCATCACTAAAACTAAGATGTGTAGTTCTGTCTGACAGCCTGCATCAATCGCCTCGTATCCTGAAAGAAAAAAATTAGTTAAGACTGCTATTATACAATGTGTATAGTATATTCTTGTTAATGCTTGTTAATTCTGATCCATTTACTCTTCCTCACGAGGTATTGCATCTTCTTTCGTTCATTCCGAAGGTGAAATTCCCATGTCTGTTTAATTTATATATATTTTTTTTACACATTATTGCTTTCTGAAAATGATGAACAAAGATTAATGACTTGCATTTGAATCATGTACCCACGAAATAAAAACTGGTTTATAGTAACATAATTGAGCATACAGCATAGCATGACAGAAAACGTATTATGTCAAAAACATAGACAGTGTTCAGAGGCAAAAATGTACAAAGTGTATCACAATGTAGCAACAAAAAAAAAAAAAAAAAAAAAAAGTAAAGTAGTCACGATGTTGAGATATCATAGGGCAAAAATGTTAAAGTCAACTGGTGTTTGTTATATCATAAATATTTCATAGTGCATACAAACAAAACAGGAAAACAATCACACATACATAAAAATGATGACAAGAAATGTGACCTCCTTTGTGTTCAGTTTGTATGTTGTGTAGTTAATAGAGGCGAGAATTGAAGACTTTAATGGAGAGAGAATTTAATAAAATTAATATGTCACTAGATAAAATTGCATAATTATTCATAAGATACGTAAGTTTATCTGGAAAAATGTGCACGGTCTGATTGGTAACGACAAGAAGAGCGACCTGCTAGCCTTACCTTGCCGGGCACTTGCCAAGAAAAAATACGACAATCATCAGTAAGTGTTCATGTGAATATAATTGCATAAGTGATCATAAAAAAATTAGGAAATGGCATTACAGTATGACAAATCATAACGTATGTTCATTCAATAAAAGGTTTGATGTTGGACACGTGGTGGTTCCCTTTGGTTTTTCTGGTTCTCAAAGTTTCGACGTGTACTACACTGGGGTGAGGAATGCTGCGAATCCGATATGGACCTGCGTATAGAAGCTCAAATTTACTGCATCTACTCTTTCCTCTGTTGGATAAATAGTGTGTACGTACTAATATCTTCTGTCCAATGTGAAAGTCACGGCGTGTACAAACCTGTTTTTGCTGTCTTCTCCGGCGCTCTGCGGCACGTTTGATGTTGTTCAGCGCAATGTCAATTATTTCATGGTGTCGTAGTCGACGCGATTTAGGAAAGGTTACTAATTCTTTAATTTTGTTAGGCGGTTCAACATTTTTCAGTATAACAGACGGAGATAGGATAGTAGATTCATTTGGTATGGAATTAATTACATCCTGGAATGAGAGTATGTGTGTGTCCCAATCAATATGTTTTTTATGGCAGTATATTCTACACAGTTTACCAATTTCTTTCATTAATCGTTCACAAGCGTTATAAGAAGCATGGTAGATCGAAGAAATATTTCTAGCTCGTAACATACATGTCCATATAGCAGATCGAAACTGTGATCCATTGTCGGAAATTACTTTCAACACATGCCCTACCTGAAATAGAAAATGTTTTACAAATGCTTTCGAAACAGTTTTAGCGGTAGCTTTGCGTAACGGAGTGAAGGTAACAAATTTTGAAGCGAGTTCAACAGCGACAAAGATGTAGCAAAAACCTCTATTAGTTCTGGGAATCGGACCAAAAATGTCTACAGCGGCCATATGTCTAAATTTAACAGGTACAAAGGGATGTAATGGAGGAACATGTGAAGTCGTGTCTGACTTAGCTTTCTGGCCGATTTTGCATGACGCTAAAACTCGTCGTATACGTTTCTCCATGTTGGCAAAATAACAGTTCTGTCTCAGTATAAGAAAACATTTTCTGGCTCCGTAATGTGCGTAACTTAAATGAGTATACCAGATTAATTTGTTAACAAGTTCATCAGGAATGCATAATAAACAATTGTTGCTGTCAGGATGAGAGCGGCGAAACAGAATGTCATTGCGTACAGTGTAATGGTTTCTAATGGTAACATTATTCGTATCTTGCCAAAGGTGTTTAATTTCTTTCCACACGTTGTCTTTACTCTGATCTTGTGCTATGTCTTGTAATGACGACGAAATGAAATTTTCAAATGCAACTTGTTGAATGTACATGAGGCTGAAATTTGCTTTGCAGAAGTTGGTTGCGATGTCTTGCTGATTGTTGCTGAGAGAACGGGATAGTGCGTCTGCTACAATATTTTGTGTGCCGGGAATGTGAACAATTGTGAAATTAAATTTCTGCAAATAAAGTTTCCATCTGTCTAATCTGTCGTGTGTAAATTTCGCCGAAAGTAAAAATTGTATCGCTCTATGGTCTGTGTAAACGGTAGTGTGTCTTCCATAAGGAATATGCCGAAAACACGTAAATGCCCAAACAACACATAATGTTTCAAGTTCTGTAACAGAATAATTTCGTTCAGCAGGTGACAGAATGCGACTTGCAAAAGCGATGTTTTTAATTACTGTACAACCATCTTTTTCAATTTCCTGATAAATATGTACGCCTAAAGCGGTGTTAGAACTGTCGGTGGCAATGGAAAAATTTCTGGTAAGATCTGGGTGCGATAAAAGTGGTGCATTCAACAAAGCATGTTTCAAATAACATTCTCGTGAACAAGATTCTGTGTGTCAAAAGTATTGCTTGCGTTAATGTATCTACTCAAATTCTATCTGACGTGCTATTATTTTCGGGAGGATGCTGTGGCATTTCAACTATTTGTACGGTTCTGTTTTTTCTTCCTGACGTATTACGTGTGGTTCATGGTGTGGGTTCCTGTAGTCATGTCCTAGTTCATGAACCACGGGCAACGTATGAGTGGCCAAGTAAGTGGTCCCGACAGTCGGGATACCAGTTACTTTGGAATAAGGCTGGGCATCTCGGACATATTCTGAGTCGTGGTCACCTTTGTGCTCATACGGCAAAGACTACCAAATCCACCGGTTAGTCCCTCAGCCGTTAGGGGTAAAACCCAATGGGACTCGGGGCAAGTAAGGCTAGCAACCTGCTTCCCTGGTACTTTAAATATGATGCTGGCAATAATCAGAGCAAAATGCCTCGGACCTTTGGAGGTGACGGAGTCCCACCTGTAACTGACAAACCAGGGACTCCTAAGATACGACTTGGCAAACAAATGGTATTGAGATGGGGAGCTATTAATATCAACGGGGGCTACTCTGGGAAGAAGGTAGAGCTGGCAGAGGCTGCAAGTAAGATGGGGCTGGACGTTTTAGCTGTTAGTGACATTCGGGTAAGGGGTGAGAAAGAAGAGGAAGTGGGAGAATACAAGGTCTACCTGTCAGGAGTCAAAGCAGGAATAGCACAATGGGGTGTAGGGCTTTACATCAGGAAAGAAATGGAACCCAGCGTAGTTGCAATAAGGTATGTAAACGAACGACTGATGTGGATAGATTTGACAGTGTCTAGCAAGAAAATTAGGATTGTGTCAGTATATTCGCATTGTGAAGGGACAGATCAAGATAAGATAGATAGTTTTTATGAGGCACTCAGTGATGTAGTTGTTAGAGTAAAGGACAAGGATAGTGTTCTGCTCATGGGTGATTTTAACGCCAGGATTGGAAATCGAACAGAAGGGTATGAAAAGGTTATGGGTAAATTTGGAGAAAATATGGAGGCCAACAGGAACGGGAAACAACTCTTGGATTTCTGTGCCAGTATGGGCTTAGTAATCACAAACTTCTTTTTTAAACATAAGAACATTCACCGGTATACGTGGGAAGGCAGGGGAACCAGATCTGTCATTGACTATATAATAACAGATCAGGAATTCAGGAAGGCTGTGAGGGACACACATGTATTCAGGGGATTCTTTGATGACACTGATCATTATTTAATCTGCAGTGAAATTGGGATTGTGAGGCCGCAAGTGGAGCAGGTCAGGTCCATATGTAGGAGGATAAGAGTGGAGAAACTTCAGGATAAGGAAATCAGGCACAAGTACATAACAGCGATCTCAGAAAGGTACCAGTTAGTTGAATGTAGTCAATTACAGTCATTGGAAAAGGAATGGACAATGTACAGGGACACAGTACTAGAAGTGGCTAAAGAATGTCTTGGAACAGTAGTGTGTAAAAGTAGGATGAAGCAAACAGCTTGGTGGAATGATACAGTCAAGGCAGCTTGTAAAAGGAAAAAGAAGGCGTATCAAAAATGGCTACATACCAGAACCTAGGTAGACAGAGAAAGTTATGTTCAAGAAAGAAACAAAGCCAAACAGATAATTGCAGCATCGAAGAAGAAATCGTGGGAAGACTTTGGAAGCAGGTTGGAGACTATGGGTCAAGCTGCTGGAAAACCATTCTGGAGTGTAAATAGCAGTCTTCGAAAGGGAGGGAAGAAGGAAATGACAAGTATTTTGAACAGGTCAGGAAAACTGCTGGTGAATCCTGTGGATGCCTTGGGCAGATGGAGGGAATATTTTGAAGAGTTGCTCAATGTAGGTGAAAATGCGATCAGTAATGTTTCAGATTTTGAGGTAGAATGGGATAGGAATGATGATTGAAATAGGATCACATTTGAGGAAGTGGAAAAAATGGTCAATAGATTGCAGTGCAATAAAGCGGCTGGGTTGGATGAAATTAAGTCGGAACTCATCAAATACAGTGGAATGTCAGGTCTTAAATGGCTACACAGGATAATTGAAATGGCCTGGGAGTCGGGACAAAAGCAGTAATCACACCAATCTTTAAACATGGAAACAGAAAAGATTGTAACAACTACAGAGGTATCTCTTTAATCAGCGTTGTGGGTAAAATCTTCTCAGGTATTGTTGAAAGGAAAGTGCGAGTATTAGTTGAGGACCAATTGGATGAAAATTAGTGTGGGTTTAGGCCTCTTAGAGGCTGTCAGGACCAGATCTTTAGCTTACGGCAAATAATGGAGAAGTGTTATGAGTGGAACAGGGAATTGTATCTATGCTTTATAGATCTAGAAAAGGCATATGACCGGGTTCCTAAGAGAAAGTTATTGTCTGTTCTACAAGATTATGGAATAGGAGGCAAACTTTTGCAAGCAATTAAAGGCCATTACATGGATAGTCAGGCAGCAGTTAGAGTTGACGGTAAATTGAGTTCATGGTTCAGAGTAGTTTCAGTGTTAAGACAAGGCTGCAACCTGTCTCCATTGTTGTTCATATTATTTATGGATCATATGTTGAAAACAATGGACTGGCTGGGTGAGATTAAGATATGTGAACACAAAATAAGCAGTCTTGCATATGCGGATGACTTAGTTGTGATGGCAGATTCGATTGAAAGTTTGCAAAGTAATATTTCAGAGCTAGATCAGAAATGTAAGGACTATGGTATGAAGATTAGCATCTCCAAAACGAAAGTAATGTCAGTGGGAAAGAAATATAAACGGATTGAGTGCCAAATAGGAGGAACAAAGTTAGAACAGGTGGACGGTTTCAAGTACTTAGGATGCATATTCTCACAGGACGGCAACATAATGAAAGAACTGGAAGCGAGGTGTAGCAAAGCTAATGCAGTGAGCGCTCAGCTACGATCTACTCTCTTCTGCAAGAAGGAAGTCAGTACCAAGACTAAGTTATCTGTGCACCGTTCAATCTTTCGACCAACTTTGTTGTACGGGAGCGAAAGCTGGGTGGATTCAGGTTACCTTATCAACAAGGTTGAGGTTACGGATATGAAAGTAGCTAGGATGATTGCAGGTACTAGTAGATGGGAACAATGGCAGGAGGGTGTCCACAATGAGGAAATCAAAGAAAAACTGGGAATGAACTCTATAGATGTAGCAGTCAGGACGAACAGGCTTAGATGGTGGGGTCATGTTACACGCATGGGAGAAGCAAGGTTACCCAAGAGACTCATGGATTCAGCAGTAGAGGGTAGGAGGAGTCGGGGCAGACCGAGGAGAAGGTACCTGGATTCGGTTAAGAATGATTTTGAAGTAATAGGTATAACATCAGAAGAGGCACCAATGTTAGCACTGAATAGGAGATCATGGAGGAACTATATAAGGGGGGCTATGCTCCAGACTGAACGCTGAAAGGCATAATCAGCCTTAAATGATGATGATGATGATTATGATGATGACGTATTACGTTCGGGATGATACCTACTGTCTGGTTCATTCATGATAATATGTTGTTGCTGATGTTCTTGCTGCTGATAAGATCGACTGTTATTAAATGTACGCTGAAAATTGTGTTCATTATTTTTACGTCTGTCATGATACTCATTTCTATACGGTGCAGCGCGATAGGAATTGAAATAGTGTGTTTTCTGTACGTACTGATTTCCTTGTTGCTGTGCATTACTACACTCCTGGAAATGGAAAAAAGAACACATTGACACCGGTGTGTCAGACCCACCATACTTGCTCCGGACACTGCGAGAGGGCTGTACAAGCAATGATCACACGCACGGCACAGCGGACACACCAGGAACCGCGGTGTTGGCCGTCGAATGGCGCTAGCTGCGCAGCATTTGTGCACCGCCGCCGTCAGTGTCAGCCAGTTTGCCGTGGCATACGGAGCTCCATCGCAGTCTTTAACACTGGTAGCATGCCGCGACAGCGTGGACGTGAACCGTATGTGCAGTTGACGGACTTTGAGCGAGGGCGTATAGTGGGCATGCGGGAGGCCGGGTGGACGTACCGCCGAATTGCTCAACACGTGGGGCGTGAGGTCTCCACAGTACATCGATGTTGTCGCCAGTGGTCGGCGGAAGGTGCACGTGCCCGTCGACCTGGGACCGGACCGCAGCGACGCACGGATGCACGCCAAGACCGTAGGATCCTACGCAGTGCCGTAGGGGACCACACCGCCACTTCCCAGCAAATTAGGGACACTGTTGCTCCTGGGGTATCGGCGAGGACCATTCGCAACCGTCTCCATGAAGCTGGGCTACGGTCCCGCACACCGTTAGTCCGTCTTCCGCTCACGCCCCAACATCGTGCAGCCCGCCTCCAGTGGTGTCGCGACAGGCGTGAATGGAGGGACGAATGGAGACGTGTCGTCTTCAGCGATGAGAGTAGCTTCTGCCTTGGTGCCAATGATGGTCGTATGCGTGTTCGGCGCCGTGCAGGTGAGCGACACAATCAGGACTGCATACGACCGAGGCACACAGGGCCAACACCCGGCATCATGATGTGGGGAGCGATCTCCTACACTGGCCGTACACCACTGGTGATCGTCGAGGGGACACTGAATAGTGCACGGTACATCCAAACCGTCATCGAACCCATCGTTCTACCATTCCTAGACCGGCAAGGGAACTTGCTGTTCCAACAGGACAATGCACGTCCGCATGTATCCCGTGCCACCCAACGTGCTCTAGAAGGTGTAAGTCAACTACCCTGGCCAGCAAGATCTCCGGATCTGTCCCCCATTGAGCATGTTTGGGACTGGATGAAGCGTCGTCTCACGCGGTCTGCACGTCCAGCACGAACGCTGGTCCAACTGAGGCGCCAGGTGGAAATGGCATGGCAAGCCGTTCCACAGGACGACATCCAGCATCTCTACGATCGTCTCCATGGGAGAATAGCAGCCTGCATTGCTGCGAAAGGTGGATATACACTGTACTAGTGCCGACATTGTGCATGCTCTGTTGCCTGTGTCTATGTGCCTGTGGTTCTGTCAGTGTGATCATGTGATGTATCTGACCCCAGGAATGTGTCAATAAAGTTTCCCCTTCCTGGGACAATGAATTCACGGTGTTCTTATTTCAATTTCCAGGAGTGTATTTGTTGGAGCTGATGCTATACGTGCACGCGGCGAAACTATATCAAGCGTAGGGGTTTTCCTTCACAATCAACAACAACGTGTAAGTGTGTCCATGAATCTTAAGCACAATATTTTCTTCCAGTAAATTGCTTTTCTTTGAAGCCATCGCTGGAAGTTATTAAGCCTACAACACAGACTAGAGAGCCGCGCGGGGTAGCCGCGCTGTCTATGGCGCCTTGCCACGGTTCGCGCGGCTCCCCCCGTCGGAGGTTCGAGTCCTCCCTTGGGTATGGGTGTGTGTGTTGTCCTTAGTGTAAGTTAGTTTAAGTTAGATTAAGTAGTGTGTTAGCCTAGGGACCGATGAGTCACCAGTTTGGTCCCATTGAACTTACCACAAATTTCCAATTTCCAGAGTAGAGGCTGCAACAACCAAAGTATTATTATGTTGCGTACACGCTATTTGGCTCAGTGGTTTCAAGTGTGTCGAATAAAGAAAACTCTCCCACTTAACTAAATTCAAAACTAAGTAGTTGTTAGTTTCGGACAGCTTTGTGTACGCCCTGTAAATTGCTTCGCCCGATCCTCCGGCGCTGTTTGCGCACGGGATGTAAATGTCGTCGCAGCTGGCGTTTCGTTCACTGGTCATCCGTTACTACTAACTCAGTTTTGACACGAAAGTGATATAATTCCTAATGATACAACCTTTGTTTATTAAATAGTCACGGGCCGCAAGGAGAAGGCACGTGGACCACACACGGGCCGAGGGTCGCGGCTTGGCCAACACTGTTTTAGGGGATCGTCTATCTCCTTTTCTTCAACGTAGCTTTAGACACAGGTATAATGACCAGGAGACTGCTGCCCCTTTCGCCAAAGCACTGAAAGCGGCAGAGGTACTGGCTAGGTCTGTATTTACTCCATCAGTACAATTACCGGGATTTTTAATAGAGATATACGAATTTGACTCAACCTTTTATTATGATTCTTCATCGCATGTACCGTTAGCATATTTTCGGTCCCCTCACTCCCATTTTCAGTTTACATTCGTTTATGAGATACAAAATACTTACGAATATCTGTTATTTTTCACTCTGTTCTGTGCTATCGAGAGTGGATCGAAGACTGAGTCCAATATTTCCATAACGCTTTTGACACCATTACTCACAACACACTACTAATCAAATTGTGTGCCTTTGGAGTATCGCTTAAGCTTGTCTACTGTATCCGAGATTTCCTCTCAGAAAGGTCACAGTAATAATCGACGGAAAACTGTCGCGTGAAACTGAAGTGATAGCCGGCGTTCCCATAGGAAGATGTATAGGCCCTCTGATATCCCTAACCTACATAAATAGTTTAGGAGATAAATCTAAGCAGCTCTTTTAGGTGCCTTGCATATCAGACTCTCATGTACCTCTAGTAAAGTAACCAGAAGATCAAAATCAATTGCAAAATGATTTACGCACAATATCTGAATGGAGCGAAAGTGGCAGTTGTCTCTCAGTAAGAAAAACTGCGAGGTCATCCGCATGACCACAATGGGCTGTCAATTCGAATAAATGCCTAGGAATTGTAATCTGAACAACGTAAGTTGGAACGAGCACATTGATAATTTTATAGGGAAGGCAAACCAAAGAATGTGAGTTATTGGCAGGACAATTAGAAGATGCAATAGGTCTGCTAAAGAGACTGCCTACACTATTCTTGTTCGTCTCTGCTAGAGTACTGCTGCGCTGTATGGGACCCATACCAGATAGAATTGACGGAGGACATCAAGAAAGTTCAAAGAATGGCATTTCTCGATGCGGCGAGATCTTATCATGAAATTTTAATCACCAGTTTTCCTTTTATTTTATTGCTACCAATCTACAGAGAAATGATAATCATAATGAAATAAGAGATATCAAAGCTCTCACAGGAAAATTTAAGCGTTCATTTTTCTCACGCGCTGATAAATACTGGAACAGCAGAGAAATAGTCTGAAGATGGTTTCTAAGAACCCTCTGCTAGGCGGTTTTATTGTGAATTTTAGAGCAGTCATATAGATGTAGATGTAGATAAAATCACGTTCTTACATCACTGCTCACTTACAACGTATTTCAGTCTACGAAAAATTGAGAAATTACTTCATTCACTGCCGACAACTCCCTCACGTCGTCCCATGAGTTGAATTTTCTGACAGCGGGTTATAGAGTAGTTCTTAATGAGATGTGCTGCTAATTTGTAGTAGAGATTATGAAGTTAATTCAGTGATGACTACTGTGCAACAATTACTCAGCGAGCACAATCCACTGTCAGACCTCTGAGGTTAGCAATAGATCCAATACGACGGCTTCCTACTTCAACCCATCAGCGGCCATGTACACTGACTGGCATGAAAAACGCAACGCTTTATTTTCTTATAAAAACTGAAATTTATTTTAAATTTATTACACTTTTACGACTCTAATCCACTATCTTATGATGGAATAGTGTGATACGGTCCCATCTAAGTTTCCAACAATGAAAAAAAAGACAGTTATTAACGAATTAAGCCAGAGATGCATACCTAGAGGTAATTTTGAGTAAGTTCATAAAGGTAATCCATATATATTTTGATGTTACACACTTCGCACTTTTCTTCATAGGCGTTGGAGATGATCTCTGAGACACTTGTTCATATCTGCGAAAGCATGTATTGCCACCTCTTGCGCCAATGATGGCATTCATCCTTTCTGGCATGCTCCTGATTAATGCGGTAACGTCCTATTGATGAATCATATCCCCTTCTTCCAGGAGGGCGTTTCGTAAGTCCTGTAGTATCTCTGGAGAGTGCTGATGGGCTCTTCTCACCTGCCAGTCCCAAATGTGCGCAGTAGGATTCAGATCAGGACTTCGAGCAAGCCGACACATAGCATGAATCCCTGTTTCATCCAAGAACTCTTACACAATTCTCGCAACACGTGCATTGTATTTAGAGTACAATCATCACCAGTAAATGGAGAGAATGGCAAAGCATGCTCCAGAAAGATTTACTCCACAAAAGAATGTGCGGTAAGGCTCCCATGCTCCACAGAGACCAAATCCGTCCTTTCACTTGTATTGGTTCTTGCCCTCACCATCACAAAACAACCCTAAAAAGGCGTCCTGGATGAGAATTTGCAAGGGGAATACCTTTCCTCTGGCCTTCTTTAGACCCTCTCTCTTCCGTCAGGTGATCAGAGACCAAATCGCGACTCATCAGTGACCAACACTTGATCCCATTGTTGTACTGTCCAGTCAAGATGTTCCCTTGTGAAACGCAGTCGTGC
Organism: Schistocerca cancellata; assembly: GCF_023864275.1. Classification (NCBI taxonomy): domain Eukaryota; kingdom Metazoa; phylum Arthropoda; class Insecta; order Orthoptera; family Acrididae; genus Schistocerca; species Schistocerca cancellata. The sequence goes on from NC_064627.1 coordinate 940,648,534, forward strand.
TGTTCAATGCTATCTGGTGAGTTCCGGACCTGTAGCATGTCTTCTGGATTGTAGATTGGCTTCTTCCAGTCTTCCTCGAAACTGGTGGAGTCGATTTTGTACTTCAGTAATTGTGGTGTGATGGTTGTGGAGAACTCAAAGTTGTAAGAAGCGGTCATCTCTATCCGAAGTTGATCTTCTTGGGCCTGTTCCTGGGCTCCTTGCAAAGCCTCCAGTTCCTTGTATTTTCGTACAGTTCTAGAAACTGTGGAAGATTTAGTCCTCAACAATTCGGCAGTTTAGTGCATGATGTAACCATCTTCCACCAAACAGCTTTCGCAGCTTGTTCAAGGCTTAACGGAATGTTTACTCCAGAAAGATCCTACACACACGTTTGGTTGACAGGAAGAATTCAAGGTACAACATTACGGGCTAAAAGAGTGGGGAACATTATCTGCTCACATTCAGTGATGTGTTTTGCAAGTTGCGCAGGAAACAACATCTACATCTGCATGATTACTCTTCAATTCACATTTAAGTGCTTGGCAGAGGGTTCATCGAACCACAATCATACTATCTCTCTACCATTCCACTCCCGAACAGCGCGCGGGAAAAAATGAACACCTAAACCTTTCTGTTCGAGCTCTGATTTATCTTATTTTATTTTGATGATCATTCCTACCTATGTAGGTTGTACTCAACAAAATATTTTCGATTCGGAAGAGAAAGTTGGTGACTGAAATTTCGTAAATAGATCTCGCCGCGACGAAAAACGTCTTTGCTTTAATAACTTCCATCCCAACTCGCGTATCATATCTGCCACACTCTCTCCCCTAATACGTGATAATACAAAACGAGCTGCCCTTTTTTGTACCCTTTAGATGTCCTCCGTCAATCCCACCTGGTAAGAATCCCACACCGCGCAGCAATATTCTAACAGAGGACGAACGAGTGAAGTGTAAGCTGTCTCTTTAGTGGACTTGTTGCATCTTCTAAGTGTCCTGCCAATGAAACGCAACCTTTGGCTCGCCTTCCCCACAATATTATCTATGTGGTCTTTCCAACTGAAGTTGTTCGTAATTTTAACACCCAGGTACTTAACTGAATTGACAGCCTTGAGAATTGTACTATTTGTCGAGTAATCAAATTCCAACGGATTTCATCTGGAACTCATGTGGATCACCTCACACTTTTCGTTATTTAGCGTCAACTGCCACCTGCCACACCATTCAGCAATCTTTTCTAAATCGCTTTGCAACTGATACTGGTCTTCGGATGACCTTACTAGACGGTAAATTACAGCATCATCTGCGAACAACCTAAGAGAACTGCTCAGATTGTCACCCAGGTCATTTATATAGATGACGAACAGCAGAGATCCCAGGACGCTTCCCTGGGGAACACCTGATATCACTTCAGTTTTACTCGATGATTTGCCGTCTGTTACTACGAACTGCGACCTTCCTCACAGGAAATCACGAATCCAGTCGCACAACTGAGACATACCCCATAGGCCCGCAGCTTGATTAGAAGTCGCTTGTGAGGAACGGTGTCAAAAGCTTTCCGGAAATCTAGAAATACGGAATCAACTTGAGATCCCCTGTCGATAGCGGCCATTACTTCGTGCGAATAAAGAGCTAGCTGCGTTGCACAAGAACGATGTTTTCTGAAACCATGCTGATTACGTATCAATAGATCGTTCCCTTCGAGGTGATTCATAATGTTTGAATACAGTATATGCTCCAAAACCCTACTGCAAACCGACGTCAATGATATAGGTCTGTAGTTCGATGGATTACTCCTACTACCCTTCTTAAACACTGGTGCGACCTGCGCAATTTTCCAATCTGTAGGTAAAGATCTATCGGTGAGCGAGCGGTTGTATATGATTGCTAAGTAGGGAGCTATTGTATCAGCGTAATCTGAAAGGAACCTAATCGGTATACGATCTGGACCTGAAGACTTGCCCGTATCAAGCGATATGAGTTGCTTCGCAACCCCTAAGGTATCTACTTTTCGCGTTCTTCTGCACTTCGCATGCTTTTTCCGTTGCCTCTGCAACAGCGTTCGGACCTGTTTTGTGTACCATGGAGGATCAGTTCCATCTCTTACCAATTTATGAGGTGTGGATCTCTCAACTGCTGTTGCTACTATATCTTTGAATTTGAGCCACATCTCGTCTACATTTGTATATACCCAGGCCGCTGAAACATTGCACTTGACGTTTGCGTATGAAGTTGGCAGCGTAACAGAGTAAAGTGAAGAACGATAGGCGCTAGGCGTTCAGCGTGGGGCGCCAGCCAATCGCAGCGCAGTGAGCACTGCTGTTACTCACGTGCTGTGACGTCAAAGTTCCCACGTTGCCGGCTTTGTTTAGTGAATGTGTATACAACGTGAATTGTACGTTGTTTACCGCGTGTTTTCGTTGTACTGTGGTACTGTGTGCTATATCGTTGTGACTTTTGTTACGTTCTGAGTTTACATACTTGGAAAATGCCACCGAAAAGACTTTGTCCACCTAGTGACAATCCTTTGCGTCGAGGGGTGCCGCTAAACAGCCAGGCACTGGAGTTACTACGCAGAACTCGTGAGTTTTACGAGCAGGAGGAAAACTACGTAAGCATTCAAGGACAGCCATCAATTCCTGCCGATAAAGTGGTGGACCGTTCGTCGAAAACTCTTGGAATTAGTGCAAGAACCGTAGTAATTAAGGGAGTATTACTACAAAACTTGGAAGATACTGAAGTGAGCCTTAATGATTTCGAGCTGTCTGGATCAAAATATACATTTTTAACAACCCCGGGAAAGAAGAAAAAGCAGCCTAGTCCTATCACTGATTTAGATTCTTTCCAGACTGATGCAATTCGTAGGCATGTTTATGCGTACTACAGCAGAAAAGAGTATCCGACTGTAGCTAAGTTATTAGTCTCTTTAAAAGAAAGTGAACTCTTCAGGGGTGGTAAAACATCACTAAAAATTGTGTTAAAATATTGGTTTCCGTTACAAAACGCTAGAAGGACGCAAAGTACTGTTAGAGAGGGCACATATTGTTACCGCTCGTAGCATTTTGTTGCACAAAATTGTGGGCAGAGACATTCATTCCATAATTTGGCTAGACGAAACGTGGGTTAATGCCGGGGAAGCTGTTAGTAAATGCTGGACGGATAACACACCCAGCAGTAGCGGCCATCAGCCGACGGGAAGAGGAGCTAAATTAATTGTGGTCCATGCAGCCTCCTCCAGTGGTTTTGTCCCTGACGAACTTTTAATTTTTAGATCAAAAAAAGACTGGTGATTACCATGAAGTTATGGATCACACACGATTTGTTGAGTGGTTCAGGAACCTTTTAAAACAATTTCCTGTCCCTACAACAATTGTAATGGACAATGCTCCATATCATTCGGTGATACAGAAACAAAGCCACAACCACAAATGATCGGAAAGAAGTTATGGTGCAGTGGTTACAGGCTCGAAATATTGCAGCGGATATGAGTGTGACAAAGGTTTTATTATATTCTCTTGTTAAAGAAAATAAGCCTACTACACCTACATATGTAGTAGACGAAATTGCCAAATCGCAGGGTCATACTGTAACAAGGCTGCCACCATATCACTGCCATTTCAACCCTATTGTGTTAATAAGGAGTGATGTAAAAATGTATGTAAGGAACAACAACAACAACAAGTCCTTTACAATAACAGAGGTGGAAAAGCTGTTGCGTGGAGCTCTTGTGACTGTGGATGCAGCCTCATGGAGAAAAAAAGTAGAGCATGCCGAGTAGCTTATACGAGCAGCACAGACAATAGAAGGCATTACCAGTGGCCATGAACAATTAATGATTTGTCTTGCTGATGACGACGATGAAGACGGTTTTGGCGATGAATCGGACAACAGTGACGATGGCGAGCTGGATGGAATTGCGCCATTATCGCTGTAAATTTGTGAGTCAAAAATTACTAATATTGGTTATTTATTGCAATCTCGGTTATTATTTATTTTGTAAATTACGTACATTATTGATTTTAAAGTACCAGTCGTCAGATGCTTGTTTTTTGTATTGCTTTGCTCCGTTATCGAAAGGGTGTGCATTGTTATGCTTTTACATGCATTATTATACGGTTCTTTACTTCCTGTCATTGTAGTACAACTAAAAACGAGTTTTTATATACACTGTAATTGCTCAATCGCTTGCATTTACGAGACGGGACGGAAAACTGTATCGTCTGCTGTGTGTATAGAGGCTGCTGTTGCAACATCGCTATTACAGTATAGCCAACCTAACTAGACAAAAAGCGAACTGTCAAGTGCAATGTTTCGCCGGCGCGGGTATAGTCAGTTGGGAAGGAATGGAGATTGTGTCTTAGGAAGGCTTCTAGTGACACTTGATCCGCTTTTTTAAATAAAATTATTTTGCGTTTGTTTCTGGTGGATTTGGAAGAAACGGTATTGAGCCTAGCTACAACGACGTTGTGATTACTAATCCCTGTATCAGTCATGATGCTCTCTATTAGCTCTGGACTGTTTGTGGCTAAGAGGTCAAATGTGTTTTCGCAACCATTTACAATTCGCGTGGGTTCGTGGACTAACTGCTCGATATAATTTTCGGAGAAAGCATTTAGGACAATATCGGAAGATGTTTTCTGCCTACCACCGGTTTTGAACAAGTATTTTGCCAACATATCGAGGGAAGGTTGAAGTCCCCACCAACTATAACCGTATGAGTGGGGTATTTATTGGTTACGAGACTCAAATTTTCTCTGAACTGTTCAGCAACTATATCATCGGAGTGTGGGGGTCGGTAGAAGGAGCCAATTATTAACTTAGTTCGGCTGTTAAGTATAACCTCCACCCATACCAATTCGCACGGAGTATCTACTTCGACTTCACTACAAGATAAACCACTACTGACAGACACAAACACTCCACCAGCAATTATGCCTAATGTATCTTTCCTGAACACCGTCTGAGACTTCGTAAAAATTTTTGCAGAACGTATTTCAGGCGTTAGCCAGCTTTCTTTACCTACAACGATTTCAGCTTCTGTGCTTTCTATTAACGCTTGAAGCTCAGGGACTTTCCCAGCACAACTACAACAATTTACAACTACAATTCCGTCTGTTCCTTGATCCAAGCACGTCCTGTATTTGCAATGCACCCTTTGAGATTGCAGCCCACCCCGTACTTTGCCGAGGCCTTCTAACCTAAAAAACCGCCCAGTCCACGCCACACAGCCTCCGCTACCCGTTTAGCCGCCAGCTGAGTGTAGTGAACTTCTGACCTATGCAGCGGAGCCAGAAACCGCACCACCCTATGGCGCAAGTCAAGGAATCTGCAGCCAACACGGTCGGAAAACCGTCTGAGCCTCTGATTCAGACCCTCCACCCGGCTCTGCACCAAAGGTCTGCAGGCGGTTCTGTCAACGATGCTGCAGATGGTGAGCTCTGCCTTCATCTCGTAAGCAAGACCGGCAGCCTTCACCAAATCAGATAGCCGCTGGAATCTAGAGAGAATTTCCTCAGATCCAAAGCGACACACGTCATTAGTGCCGACATGTGCCACCACGTGCAGCTGGCTGCACCCTGTGCTCTTCATGGCATCCGGAAGGACCCTTTCCACATTAGGAATGACTCCACCCGGAATGCACACGGAGTGCACACTGGATTTCTTCCCCTCCTTAGCCGCCATATCCCTAAGGGGCCCCTTTACGCGCCTAACATTGGAGCTCCCAACTACCAATAAGCCCACCCTCTGCGACTGCCCGGTCCTTGGAGGCTGAGAATCATCCTCTGGAACAGGGCAGGCAGCTGCATCTGGCTCAGCCAGAAACAGTACCTGAAACCTGTTTGTCAGACGCACTGGGGAGGCTTTCTGATCAGCCTCCGGGGACGTCTTTCGCTGCCTGCCACGCCTTGGAACGACCTCCCAATCAACCACAAGCGAAGACTCAGCCCCACTGCGGGCAGCAACCGGGGCAACCACAGCGGCAGACCGATCTTGGGACAGACGGGACGAGGTTGACATCCCCGTGATACCCAATTCCGGCTCCCCACAGTGGTGCCCATTGGCAACAGCCTCAAGCTGCGTGACCGAAGTCAGCGCCACCTACAGCTGTGAGTGAAGGGATGCCAACTCAGCCCTCATCCGAACACAGCAATCAAAGTCCCTGTCCATTCTAATCGATGTTGAACAACAGTTACTGAAACACGAGTCTGTGCCTACATAATGCAAGGGAAACACGCAAAAAATGTATGAACTAACCTGTACAAATGCCTAACGACTGCGCTACAATCTGCCTGAATTTACGACTACAGTAACTAAAACTCGAAAGTACACCTCCTATACGAAACTCACACGCAATATAAGTAAGAATCTACGAAGTAAACACAGAAAAGAAGCTATATACGTATCTTTTTGCGCTGTCGATGTGCACCAACTGGGAGCTCAGGCCACACTGGTCTCTGAGAGCCTACTAGACAGACAAGTGCCGCTGACCAAACCAAAACAAATGCCTAACGACTGCGCTACAACCTGCCTGAATTTGCGATTACAGTAACTAAAACTCGAAATTACACCTCCTATACGAAACTCACACGCAATGTAAGTAAGAATCTACGAAGTAAACACAGAAAAGAAGCTATATACGTATCTTTCTGTGCTGTCGAGACTAGTGCAATAAACAATCAACGCTTCATTGTTTGTTCACAAAGCGACGCCAATAAAATACCCCATCTCAAAACATTGTTCGAAGTGCTTCACTTTGATTAAATAGGTAATTACACAATGATTACACATCATTTATTGGGTGTTGCATTTTTTGTGTCGGTCAGTGTAGTACAAATGAACACCTTTTCAGCAAATGAAAAGAAATATAACTAAAGATACTACTTTAAATTAACACCTGACGGTTGTTAACCACCCGCCAGGGTTGGCGAGAGTGCTAATGCGCTGCTTCCTGGACTCGGGTAGGCGCCGGATCGAATCCGCCCGGCGGATTAACGACGAGGGCCGGTATGTCGGCCAACCTGGATGTGGTTTTTAGGCGGTTTTCAACATCCCGCTAGATGAATACTGGGATGGTCCCCAAGTTCCGCTTTAGTTACACGACTGGCAGACATTTGAAAATGTTCGCACTGTTTCATGGCTTCCACTAGACGCAGGCAGCTGGGGCACACTAATTCAGTCACGGGGGGGTTCAGGGTGGCGACAGGAAGGGCATCCGGCCACCGTCTGAAACCAACATTGCCAAATCCACAGTAACAAGGCCAACATCGCGTTGAAGTGGGACAAAGGCCCAAAGAAAATGAGGAATGAAAATCAAAAATGGTTGTTTCCCATTATGTGAATTATTACAGAGTAAGCTGTTGTCGAGTGTTTTATTGTGCAATTATTTTGGTACACCAATAGACATTTGAGGTTCATGAAGATATGCACACCTAGTGATGTGAGAATTCTGACGGTGACTCTCTCGCTCTCAAAGAAGGCAACAGTTTCGAGACAGAACTCTGGCCACGGACATCCCTCTTAATGAGACCACGTACACATATAGCAGTTTCGTCACTCTGTGGATCGTCAGTTTCATATCATTTTTATTTCAATGGTGAGAGTCTGTAGGCATGCAATCTTTCATTTATTATCAGCTATGTGTCGTTCACAAGTACTAAAATCCCGAATATTTTGGTTATAAAAATGTAAATTTGATTTTGTGTTTTTCGTCTTATGGGTACGATACAACAATAAATTTTTCAAGGGTGACGTCATTTTTACGGCTTTACTTAAATATTTGCACGTTTACATGCATATCGTCTATTTATGACCCAACGGTTCGTTCCTCTGATATTGGTGAAAACTAACAATGCATTTGCCTCTAGAAAAAACGCAACAATTTTGCTCAACAATGTATTCGTACATGTTGAAAATAAACTGATAATTCACCTGCTTATTGTCGTATCAGTCTTTTTAACTTTTACCGTGTAAAGGTACTGAAACGAAAATATCGATGTGTTTTATCGCTACTGTACCAAATGTAATGTCCATTTGTGAAATATCAATAACCGTTTGTCGTTTTTTTAGTCTTGTTTTTGAAAGTGCGCACTTCAGTTGTTTTAGAAAATGTTAGAAGAATTTCTAATTACAATCACATGTTGTCCTAAACGAACGGTCGAACACACTTTACTTTTTTATTTCATTATTAGGTCCTTTTATAGGTATCTTCAGGTCATTTTAGTGATAACGTTCCGTGTACTTTAAGTCATACAAATGCTGGCCCTGTTTTACACGCTCCTTTTCATGAATTCTCAGTATGAGCGGCTGACCACACTGCTCCCCCTCTACGGGAGGCCCTCCTTCACTTTACAGATTCGATGTAGTTAAAGATGGGTCTAACAGAATATCTGATTTATCTGTTTCTGTTGTACTTCATAGCGTTATTGTGCAGGACACTGGCATAAGGGTCTAAATCCAAAGCAAATCTAGAGCAGAATCAATTTCCTAATCTGTATGTCATATCGGAATCACTTTCGTTTTGAGTAACTAGCCGAGAAGCGAAGTACGAGCATTTTCGTCCGCATTGCTCAGAAGGCAACTGTTCTATATTCGGTCTCACAAATTAGATCACTAATCTTATCTACAGAGTAAGAATATATGTGGAATGGTATTTTGAGCTTCTCAGAATCGTCACGTGGCTCTAGCATGATGCTGTTTAAATATTAAATTTAAACTTCAACGTCAGGCTATCTGTTCTGTTTTACACTTTTATTTATTAGGAACAGCAATTGTTGCTGCTGCAGATATAATTCGATAATTGTGATATCAGCCAATGTGAAAGCAAAATCTCTCTGGTTGGGTGACAGGCTGATATGTAGCGTAGTCCGAAGCCTAGCTTAGGTTGGAAGCAACACTTTGGTAGTGAGTTGGCGAAGCCAACGAACATGCAAACAAAAAACTCCGGTTGTAGTGACAGGCTGATCTGCAGGACTAGGTTAGGTTCGGATTTTACAGTTTCACTAACAGAAATTACATTTATAATATTGCTCTTAAGATATATTCATTGCTTTTTTCCTTCGACCATGTTACGAATTACAGCATTGTACCAACATTAGGACCTATTAATGCAGCTTACATTTCCTACTGCAAGTAAAAGAGAAAACTACATTAACTGTATTCGTCATCACAAGTGTATCATTCCTACTTTCAAAACAAATTACGAATTAATAGGTCCCCCTCATAACATATTGTACCTTTTTGACAGGGAAATTTGCGTCAATTACAATAATAACATTCCTTGTGATGAATCTTTCACTACAAATTCATGTCACCAATCACCATATTGTGGTTCGTTGCGTTCTAAATTCAAAGCTTAAATTGTTGTGTGAAACTAGCGGAAATGAATTTCATCATTTTCGTTGTCACAACTATATCACTGGCATTTTACGAATATGTTAGGAATTAAGAAGTTAGGGTCAGCTTTGAGGCTGCAAAGACATTTTAAATTGTTGCAGCCAAGAGGCGCATCAATTGTATTTGTTGTCTTTATTGTTAAAAATGTTTCACTGTTTTTTCGATAGATCATGGGTTGCGATGCTGTCGTCTGGTTTGCTGACGTTAGCACAATTTAAACAGCTGCGACTCAAATCAGAAGCAACTGCATTTAATAATGCTCGTTCACAGCAATGTCTCACTCCGTCTTCCGAATACGTTACGTCGAAACACGTCGTCCGCCTGATTCTCTCTCATTGACTGCGTAGCATGAAATGCTAACACCTTATTCTGTTCCCATCATACATCACGACAAGCGTTGACAATATTCCTGCAGGAAAGGCGGAAGCTCACCACTGGCCCTATTCAAAACGTTTACCGAAAGAGAGGACCAATATTTTTCATTGAAAAGTACTATAAAATCCAGTGTCCTGCGAGGACGTGTACGTCAACGATAAAAATTCCATACTGAACCTGAACATCTGAAATTCACTGTAATAGATATTCCTATTCTGCGGTCACGTATGCTTACAAATCAACCTCTTTACGAAAACACCAGAGATAACAATTAACCGATGTTTACTCTGTAAAGTTCTCTTTATAACCTCTGGTTTCTTCCATGGACGTAGTGTGTAACAAGGTTTTTCTTTAAAACTGTCATAAAAAATTTTGTTCAGTGGATGGGAGAAACTGATGTGGCTGTAAACGACCTCCTCAAGAACAGCTTATGTGGCACTGAATTGCTGGTACACGGACAACCATGAAAATGTAGGTAAGGATGAGCCTTATGAATATGTAATAATTTTACTGCTGATGCTATTGTTGTGTATATATGTGTGTGTGTGTGTTTCGCATTCCATGTTGGGATTGCCATACCCGCAGTAATCGTATTAATTTTGTCTGCGAAATATTTTTCGTGCTGTTTCTCCATGGATTAGACGTCAGCCTCTAGAAAAGTTCAGTCGAGTAACCATTCTTCTTCCTGTGTAAGCAGGTGAAGTTCAGATTTAGTGCGGAACGGAGTGGGTCTCATAATGGTACTTTGTTTCGAGTTTATTGTAATAAATATAATTCCCTCTACTCAAATACTCTACTAGCCACTGGAAAGTAGTTCGAGCATAGTGTTATGTATTTATTATCCTACTCCATTTGCTAGTGAAAGCGGGAAAATGAATGTCTGTATTGCGTAACGCGCCCTGATCTCTCTTGTGATCATAGTTCCTAAGCAAGAAAAATGATACAGGCAGTAAAAGTGTTAAATAATCTTCTTTGACTACTGGTTGTCAAAAATTGGTGATGACGTTTTCGCGAGAAGACAGTCTCGTCTCCTGTTTCTAAAACTGCCTTATACGCCTGTATGTACTGTGCTGATCTGTTGTGATGCTCTTATGTGATTCAAAATTAGTTTGATGTTTTGTATCCCACTTGCTTCATAAGGGTTCCATACACTTGACCTGTACTCGTAAACTGCTCTCACCAAGATCTTGTTGCACTTTCCCAAATTCCCACATAAATCAAAAGCTCTCCACGCACCTTCATTTCTACTTAATTATATATGTTTGACTCATTTCGTTTCGCATCTTATTGATCACCCCAGATGTTTAAGCTCTGTGTAAGGCTGCAGAAGTTTACCGCCGTCTTTGTAATGTGATACTAGGAGGTAATATTTTCTTGTTGTGGACGTTATTTTGCATTTATCCACGTTAAAGGAGAGCTAGTAACTATTACATTAAGTGGAAATGTTGTACAAGTCGTTATGTGTTTCGTTACGATTATCCAATGGCGTATACAGAAAAACCTCAAGGAGGGGGCGCTAAAGATATCTTGAGCTACCTTTACTTTTACCATGAGAAAAAATAATCACGTCACATGCAAAGTTTAAGAAAGTCCGTATTTATAACGCTGCGTATCGAAGGTTCTGTGTACAAGAAAACAGTAGAATCTTCGAGACTTTTCTCGAACAAATGCCAGAAAGAATAACGTTTGGAGATCACTAGAATGGCCGCGACTTTTCTTACCCGATAACTTGATTCAGTCGAGTCGACTGACGAAAGAAACGACCGAATAGCGTGGAAGCCGACAGGGTGGAGGAGGGGGGGGGAGGGGGGGGAGGTGGCGCTGGTGGCAATGCTGGCGGCCCCGCAAAGGGGGAGGGGGCGCCCATCATATGTATACTCCTCTGGGATTATCTATATTCTGAATTCTGTTCATCTTGATGACTACTATGCAATTCACACTTAAGTTCCTGGCACAGGCATCGAACACTATTTCACTCTGTTTCTCTACCGGTCCACTACCTAACAGCGCGAGGGAAAAACGAACACTTAAATTTTTCATGCGAGCACTGGTTTCTCTTATTTGTCTCAATGATTGTTTCCCTCTATGTGGGTGTGTGTCAACAAAATATTTTTGCATTTTGCCTCCCGTGGTAGCCGCGCGTCCAAGGCGCGTTGTCACGGTCCGCGCGGCTCCCTCCGTCGGAGGTTCGAGCCCTCCCTCGGGCATAAGTGTGTGTGTTGTCCTTAAGTAAATTAGTTTAAGTTAGATTAAGTAGTGTGTATCATCTATCAGTGACACTGTCTCCTCTAGTTCGGGGTAAAACAAAACGAGCTGCCCTTCTTTGAATCTTTTCGATGTCCACCGTCAATTCTATCTGGTAAGGATCCCACACTCCACAGTAATACTTTAGCAAACGGCGGACAAGCTTAGCGTAGTCAGTGTTTTTAATAGACCTGTCGCCTCTTCTAAGGGTTCTGCCAATAAAACGCATTCTTTGGTTGGCCTTCCCACTTCACTATCAGTGTGATAGTTCCAATGAAAGTGTTCGTAATTGTAGCTCCTAGGTATTATACTGAACTTACAACCTTCAGATTTGTGTGATTTATCATGTAACCGAAATTTAACACATTCCCTTTAGTTCAAAAATGGCTCTGAGCACTATGGGACTCAACTGCTGTGGTCATAAGTCCCCTAGAACTTAGAACTACTTAAACCTAATTAACCTAAGAACAGCACACAACACCCAGCCATCACGAGGCAGAGAAAATCCCTGACCCCGCCGGGAATCGAACCCGGGAACCCGGGCGTGGGAAGCGAGAACGCTACCGCACAACCACGAGATGCGGGCATTCCCTTTAGTACTCATGTGGATTACTTTACACTTTTCATTATTTAGAGTCAATTTCCACTTTTTGCGTCAGACAGATAACGTGTCTATATCATTTTGCAATTGCTTTTTCACCTTCTGATGACTTTACTAGACTCTAAATGACAGCATCATCTGCAAACAGTCTAAGAGAGGTGCTCAGACTGTCTCCTAAATGATTTATATAGATGTTGAACAGCAGAGGGCCAACAACACTTCCTTGGGGAACGCCAGGTATAATTTCTGTTTTACTCGGTGACCTACCGTATATTATCACGAACTGTGGCCTTTCTGGCGGGATATCACAAATCCAGTGGCATAATTGAAACGATACTGGATAGACAGGCAGTTTCATTAAGAGTCGCTTACGAGGAACGGTACAAAGAGCACTTTGGGTTTCTAGAAATACGGATTCAATCAGGGTTCCCCTGTCCATAGCACTCATTACCTCGTGTGATTATAGAACTAATTGTGTTACATACGAACGATATTTTCCGAATCCGTGCTGACTGTGTATGTCAACACAGCGTTTTCCTCGAGTTATTCATTCTGTTAGAACAGAATACAACTTATAAGAACCTATTGTATATCGACGTCAGTGATAGAGATCTGTAATTCATCAGATTACTCCTATCTTCTGTCTTGAGTAGTAGTGTAACTTACCAGTTTCTTTGGTGCCGGTCTTTCGTCGAGACAGCCTTTTAAAGTGATTGTTAAGCACGGACTATCAACATACTCCGAAAGGAATTTAATTGCTGTACAATCTCGACAGGAGGCTTGCCTTTATCAAGTGATTTAAATTGCCTTGCTACAAGAAGAAGATCTACTTTTAAGTTACTTATGTTGGCAGTCGTTCATGATTCGAGTTCTGGAACATTTACTTCGTCTTCTTTGGTGAAGTTCTTTCGGGAAACCGTAGCTAATAACTCCACTTTAGTGACACAGTCGTCGGTAACATTATCATCGCTATCGGGCTGTAAAAGTATTGTATGTGTATTTCCTCAGCCGGCCGTTGTGGCCGAGCGGTTCTACGCGCTGCAGTCCGGAACGGCGCTGCTGCTACGGTCGCAGGTTCGAATCCTGCCTCGGGCACGGATGTGTGTGATGTCCTTAGGTTAGTTAGGTTTAAGTAGTTCTGATGACCTCAGATGTTAAGTCCCATAGAGCTTAGAGCCATTTGAACCATTTGTATTTCCTCCCATATCACCAGAATCTCTTTGGATTATCTGCCAAATTTTGGAACAAAGTTTCGTTGTGAAAAGTATGAAATGAATCTCGCATTGAAATCCGCGATAAATTTCGAACTTCTGTAAACCTACGTCAATCTTGGGGATTTTGCGTTCTTTTAAATTTGGCATGCATTTTCCGTTGCTTCTGGAACAGTGTTCTGATCTGTGTTTTGTACCATGGGGAGAGGAGGGGGGGGGCTCTTATTAATTTATTTGGTACAAATCTCTCCCTCGCAGTCAGTAATATGTCATTGAATTTAAGCAACGTCTGGACTACACTTTCACAGTTCGGAACGAATGGGGGTTGTCTCTTAGGTAGCCGCCAAGCGAATTTTTTATCTGCCTTTCTAATAACAGGGTGCTCTAAAATCCCCCTTGCAAACTTCTAGGACTTGTACAGAAGACTGGGTAGATAATATTTTGAATTTGAACCCATGTTCGGAAACATACCATTTCCCTGCTTCAATCGTTTGCAAACGTGTTGGTAACCCGACCACTTTTACAAGTACATTACTGGCCATTAAAACTGCAAAACCACGAAGATGAAGTGCTACAGACGCGAAATTTAACCGACAGGAAGAAGAGGCTGTGATATGCAAATGATTAGCTTTTCAGAGCATTCACACAAGGTTGGCACCGGTGGCGACACCTACAACGTGCTGACATGAGGAAAGTTTCCAACCTATTTCTCATACAGCAGTTGACCGGCGTTGTCTGGTGAAACGTTGTTGTGATGCCTCGTGTAAGGAGGAAAATGCCTACCATCACGTTTCCGACTTTGATAAAGGTCGGATTCCAGCCTGTCGCGATTTCGGTTTATCGTATCGCGACACTGCTGCTCGCGTTGGTCGAGATCCAATGACTGTTAGCGGAATATGAAATCGGTGGATTAAGGAAGGTAATACGGAACGCCGTGCTGGATCCCAACGGCCTCGTATCACTAGCAGTCGAGATGACAGGCATCTTATCCGCATGGCTGTAACGGATCGTGCAGCCACGTCTCGAGCCATGAGTCAACAGATGGGGACGTTTGCAAGACAACAACCATCTGCGTGAACAGTTCGACGACGTTTGCAGCAGCATGGACTATCAGCTCGGAGACCGTGGCTGCGGTTACCCTTGCATCACAGACAGGAGCACCTGCGATGGTGTACTCAACGACGAACCTGGGTACACGAATGGCAAAACGTCATTTTCTCGGATGAATCCAGGTTCTGTTTAAAGCACGATGATGGTCGCATCCGTGTTTGGCGAGATCGTGGTGAACGCACATTGGAAGCGTGTATTCGTCATTGCCATACTGGCGTATCACCCGGCGTGATGGTATGGGGTGCCACTGGTTACACGTCTCGGTCACCTCTTGTTCGCATTGACGGCACTTTGAACAGTGGACGTTACATTTCAGATGTGTTACGACCCGTGGCTCTACCCTTCATTCGATCCCTGCGAAACTCTACATTTCAGCAGGATAATGCACGACCGCATGTTGCAGGTCCTGTACGGGTCTTTCTGGATACAGAAAATGTTCGACTGCTGCCCTGACCAGCACATTCTTCAGATTTCTCACCAATTGAAAAGTCTGGTCAATGGTGGCCGACCAACTGGCTCGTCACAATACGTCAGTCACTACTTTTGATGAACTGTGGTATCGTGTTGAAGCTGCATGGGCAGCTGTACCTGTACACGCCATCCAAGGTCTGATCGACTCAATGCCCAGGCGTATCAAGGCCGTTATTACGGCGAGAGGTGGTTGTACTGGGTACTGATTTCTCAGGATCTATGCACCCAAATTGCGTGAAAATGTAATCATATGTCAGTTCTAATATAGTGTATTTGTCCAATGAATACCCGTTTATAATCTGCATTTCTTCTTGGTGTAGCAATTTTAATGGTCAGTAGTGTAATTTATTATGTGTGACCCAATACATCACCTGTTTTACAAGTCTACTTTTTAATAACCAAAGAAACAAAAAGGAAACTTAATCTGTTCGGGTGTACGGCGTCTCCTTAGAGCACCGCGGTCACTTCTCGTGACAGCGAAGGTACTCCTTTCTCGAAACCGTTGCGTGATTGTGTCGGAGGGGTATACAATGGAGTCGGACTTCGAGGATAACGATCTTGATAAAGGCGACGGGCAGCTCTTCTGTTACCGTGACGCCGCCATACGGAAGGATCATGTCGGTGTCTTCTACAAACGTGTTTTCAACCCTGTTAGTCTAATACTCACAGACACGTGAGTGAGGCTTAAACAAGTCCAGAGAGGTAGACAGACGTCAAATGATATCAGCTTATCCGACGTAAGCACGCTCCAACAATGACTGCCCTAGCAAACATGTTTTCAAACGGCTGCGGCACGGAGGCCACACGTTTTCGGGCATGGGTTCCTATTCAAAATATTGTCTACTCAGTCCTCTCCACACGTCCTAGAAGACTGTAAGGGGAATTTTAGAGCACTCTGTAGACATATTTTCAGTTTACGTGTGGGAGTGGGGGAGTGGGTTGGATCTTACGATATTCAGTCTCGCTACAACATCCTTGTGGTCACTAATCCCTGGATCCGTCATAATGCTTCTTGTTTGTTCGGGATTATTTGTTGCTAAGAGGTGGAGCATGAGAGTATAATTTCGCAACTATTTACACTTTGAATGAGATCCTGAACTAATTGATCAAATTAAGTTTTGAAGAAAGTTTTGAAGAAGGCATTTATGCCTACCACTAAATTTAAACGCGTATTTTCGCAATATGTCGAGGGTAGAATGTTCAAATGTGTGTGAAATCTTATGGGACTTAACTGCTAAGGTCATCAGTCCCTAAGCTTACATACTACGTAATCTAAATTATCCTAAGGACAAACACACACACCCACGCCCCACGGAGGAATCGAACCTCCGTCGGGAACAGCCGCACAGTCCATGACTGCAGCGCCTTAGACCGCACGGCTAATCCCACGCGGCTGTCGAGGATAGATAGAAGTCACCACCAAGTATAGTAGTATGCCAACTGTTTTTAATCAATCCTTTCTGAACAGTTAGTTACTTTGTAAAAATTTTGCTTGAACTTAACTATGGCTTTAGCTTTCGGTACTCATAACGATTTCTGCATCAGGACTTCTTGTTAGTGTCTGGCTCTCTGGTTCTTCCGCAACACAGTTACTACGTTTCGAGGTCAACCCTTGTCTTGGGTTTGACATGGACCCTTTGAGACTAAAATTCTTCTTGTTCTTTCCCACTTTTTGTTCCTTACCTAGCGAGTACAGTCTCCTATAGAAAACAGACTTCTCAGCGATCAATTGAGAATACTGCAGACTCCCGTAATTACTTATTTGAAATCAAGAGCACCCACTGTATACTTAAATTTACTCTCTAGTGGTCAACTCTCTTTTTGCGGGAGCAGTTTAATCTACAGGTAATATTAATTTTCTTTCCATTCATGGGCATATTGTGGCAGAAATGAATTAATATTATCCTCATTAATTAATTGATTATTCTCATCTGAAATGTAGACAGACGTGTTGATTTTGCAATGCTCAGAGTAGAGGTTGACTGGAGTTGGACATAAACCTCCCAGATGTGTCATCATAATGTTTACCGGCTTTAGTGTATTCATTTATATTACAGCATAATCATCGTCATCATCATCGTTAGTTTTCTACCAAAAATCAAGTTTTCACATGATAACTCTTCATGCCCTCTTGTCTTCTCCCACTGTCTTTAGGTCCGAGTAATTCCTGCTTCCCTTTATGTCGTCTATATGTTGTATTTCCTCCTTCTTCTCAGTCTTCTCCTTCGAACTAGATTTTCGAAAGCGTCTGTTAGCAAGCGCTCCCTTCTCGACGAACGTCTTATCCAGTTTTCTTCCTTTCTCGTTACTTACTCTTTCCATCTAGCCTATCTTCCCCATTTTCCTCGACATCAGCCTCTCAAACGCTTCTAGCTTTTTCTGATCTCTCCTATCAGTGTCCATGTTCCTGCCTCTGTTGTAATTTATTTCCCAGTTAATTACGATTGAAGAAAGATACGTGTTTGAGGATGACTTTTCAATGTATTATATATGCAACGCTTTTGAAATGGTTGTTTCCTGTCTTTATATGGTTATCTTTGAAACCCAGCATGACTGAGCGGTGAAAAACCGCAGTAGTTAATGAGGTAGTAGTAAATATACTCAGTGGTCTTCATCTACATCTATACTTCTCAAGTCACCTTACAGTATGTGGGGGAGCGGAATTGTTCGCGGGATGAACGATTGTCGTTTAGCTTCCGTTTGAGCAGCGTGACGCAGAACGCCTCTCTTGTAACATCTGCTACTGGGGTTGGTTGATTATCTCCGTGAACTTTCGTGATTACTGAATGAACCTGTAACGAAACGTGCGGGTCCTCTTTGGATCTTCTGTATTTCCTTTATCAGTCCTATCCTGTACGGAACCCTGACTGACGAGCAGCACTCAAGATTTGGTCGTCTGAGTTTTTTAAAAGCCACTTTTTGTTGACAGATTACATTTCCTAAGGATTCTTCCAGTGAATCTGCCTTGTCCGCGATAAATTTTGTTTAGTCTTGTAATGTTTTTGCATTTATTTGTTCTGAAAGCGGTGCTGATATTCAAGACCATAAAAGTGGGTTAAAAGCTGTGAGCTATCTGAGGAAGTTAACCTTGCATTACTGCGCAACTATTTCACCAGGTATCCAGTCTAGCTTACCAAATTCCCAACCAGACTAACATCAATTATAATCTTGTAGTACTCATCTTACGATGACCGGTGATATATATATATATATATATATATATATATATATATATATATATATATATATATATATATATATATAAGACAATTTAAATAAAAAGAAATAAATCAGTTTATATTTGGACATTTATTTTAACATTGATCATTGTTCCGTTAAAATTTCAGCATATCAAACTTGATTCATAACTAAACTGGTGCCTTATTTAGAAATGTGTAAATGTGAGTTTGTAATCTTACTGAACACATCAAATAGGGAGCCAAGATTGGGAGACTACATACAACACTGCATTCATAAAATAACACACAAAGAACGTTGAAACATATGCAGGAGGAAATTAACCACAACCAACAGATTCAATTTTCACCCAAAGAAGTTACATTCGTAGCGCAATCCTGTCCATCATGAAATTACCACACACTGGTATACTAAATTCATACTAACTCTCTGTGAAATCTTCCCGAAAAGAATATCTGAGGGCTACTTTGATGCTTACACCACATGCTTCACGTGGTCAACTTGGTTTACACAAAGAGTGCAACGCCACAATAATTTTGATAATTAAAATAAATTACATCGAAACGCAATTTACAAAAGAAAAACCTCGAACTGGTTACTATCGTGTTACTATTAACCTGATGGGTCAAACAATTGTATACGTACGTGGAACTGGTCTCACAAAGTACACCCCACGTGGGTTGAACATAAAGAAAAGTTGCTATATTGAAAAATATTGTCAAGACGAGACGTTATAATCTCACGCACATTCGCATTTAAGATTGATGATCTTAGTTAGAGTTACTGATCAACACGTGGTTCCACTTTACTCACAAAGTACTGACAAAGCAACTACCGGAAGATATTCTGAACTTCACACTCGAATTACACTGCGTTGCAATTTAAGATAACATTAGATATTTTAGAGCTAAACCTGAAATAAAGGTGATTAAATTTTCAGTTAGGCTGAACTTAAGAAATTCATTGTCGTACGGACTTAGCAGACACACGCTTAGCCAGAGATCTTACCACTTCAGACGTTCGCCACAGACAGACCGACCAGGACCCCTACCGAGCGTGCTTAACAGATACAAAAGGAAGTGACCAGAGAGGCAGCTTCCTATACCAACATGACAAGGGACGCACAGGACCATACTAAGAATAGAAACCTCTCTGCTTTTAGAAAGCGTAGCTACCTGTTCCGACGTTGGTGCTACTGTTCTCTAGCAGACAGGCTTGTCTGCTACCATCAAGCATGCAACTAGAAATACATTTGCTCATTCATCCTCTCACAGAGGAGGGAAGGGGGATGACAGTATCTTATCATATACAGTATATAAAAGAAAGCGGATGTAGGTTCCGTATGAGACTGTGTGACATGAATTACATATAAACTGTGTTTTAAAGTGTAGTAGTGTGACAGATCGTTCTTGTTTATGTGTAAAAGTAACACGTTTCACTGCTCAGTCTCCTCCCAGATAGTCAGAAACACCACAGTAAATTTAGAAGAGGAAATTATGCCGTAAATGACAACAGATTTAAGAAATTAACATGAAAGGAATCCAACAGAGACCTTTCAGTCTTTCCATTTTAAATCGATCAATACACATGCTCCAAATATTTAATGGCAGCAACTGCTTCCAGTGATTGGTCTGCAATGGTGTAACATACAGTGACGGATCTTCCTGTCTGTATACACGCAATACACTACATTCCATTTGTTTATTTTGAGAGTCAGTTGCCACTACTAGCACCGAGCTTCGATCCTCTGCAGGTGTTCCTGCGTTTTCGCAACGATTTTCTAGCCTTACGACGTCTGTGTATCCAACAGAATCATCTGCGATAAGCTTCATGGTACTTCCGATGTTGTCTACTATGCCATGTATACGAGATGTGTGAGAAAAATAATGAGACTGACAACTCTGCCAGCGATCTGGCAATGCTGTGTTATTGTACTTGTGTAGATCGATGTTTTTCCTTTCCACATGCTCACTCCTAGATTCAGCTCCGTATAGCCATCGTGTGAGAGCGCCACCAGTGAAGCTCTGTGTTACGAAACTGTAACAGTGGAATTTAGAGCAAAGTTATGCCGTCAGGTATAAACCTGGGTAATCCACGAGTGTGACTTTTGAAAAGTTCCAACAGTTGTATGGGGAACATACTTTGTCAAGAGCACAAGTATTTCGCAGGTAAAAATCATTTCTGGAAGGCCGAGAACACGTTGACGATGAAACTCGCTCAGGGAGACCATCTGCTTCAAAAAACAACGAAAACGTTGAAAGTGTGCGTGCTCTTGTGAGATTGTTCCTCCAGAACAGATTGTAATCCACGTGTTTTACATAGACGCCCTTGAAAGCTAAGGAAAAGGGAGAATCGAGTGAGAACCAACACTGCAGAGAAGTCGATGCTGCATCATAGCAACGCCGCATGTCACACGACCACTTCCATCACGGAATTATCGACTTCAAAAGCATTCCTGTTGCTCCACGGACTCCCCTATTCACCTGGTCTGAGTCCTGGTGACTTTTTTCTTTCCTGAAATTGATAACTCGTTGAAAGGACGCTATTTTGAGGCTATGGAGAACATCCGAAAGAATGTGACACAAACGTTAAAGGCCCTGGCAGCTGAAGGCTTTCAGCGCTGTTACAGAGGCTGGGAACAACGACTCCACCGGGGTGTAACAGCCGAAGGGAACTGCTTTGAAGCGGCAGTAATGTTATTCGAAAAAATGAAAACTTTGGTAGATAAAAAGCAGTCACTCCGCTGCAGAGTGAAAATCTCATTCTGCTTAACACTACCAACTCGCCCGCCGCGTGTGAGGTTCGCTCAGTAATACGGTTTTTGTTACCAAGGAACCTGCAGAAATTCATGGACAGATTTGCGAAGTGTACGGTGAAGCTGTTACGAGTGACAGCAAAGTGCGTAAGTGGGTAAGAGAAAAATCAAAGATGGCCGTGACAACGTCCATGACGAGGACCGCTCCGGTCGCCCTTCTTTGATTACAGACGATTCGGTGGCTTCAGTTGAAGCGAGGATTCGTGAGAACACGCACTTCACGATAACTGGTCTCTCAAACGAGTTTCCTGACGTGTCGAGATCAGTGCCTTACAATATTGTTTCTGAACACGTATAGTTTAGGAAACTGTGCTCCCGTTGGGTCCAGAAACTCCTAAAAGACGACCACAAAAACCAAAGATTTGATGGCGCGATGAAGTTCTTGACTCGATATCACTAAGAAGCTGATGGCTTCTGGTGTCAGATTGTAACTGGGGACGAAACGTGGGTTCCGCATATCACGCCCTAATCGAAGCAACAGAGCATGGAATGGAGACACACACACCTGCCTGTAAAGGGGAAGACCAAACAGACTGTCCCAGCGCAAAATCATGGCATGGGTGTTTTGGAATAGGCATGGTGTTTTGTTGGTCGACTTCGTGCAACGAAGAACCACTATCAATGTAGAAGCATTCTGCCAAACCCTGAGAAAGCCACGCAGAGCGATTCAAACAAAAGACGTTGCATGCTGACAAAGGGAATTGTTCTTCTCCGTGACAACGCAAGACCTCACACTGCAGGTCACACACGCGATTTATTGGACAGTTTTTGCTGGGAAGTTTTAGACCACCCACCCCACAATCCTCATCTTGCGCCGAGCGATACCATCTGTTCCTCCACCTCAAACAACATCTTAGTGGCAACCGTTACAATGACCTTACTCACTATATTGTTTATGGTGGTGGACACCACCCACCCTACAATCCTCATCTTGCGCCGAGCAATACCATCTGTTCCTCCACCTCAAACAACACCTTAGTGGCAACCGTTACAATGACCTTACTCACTATATTGTTTATAGTGGTGGACTGACAATGTGCGATGAATGGGAACATTACTTAAGTTAGATCCACCAGGCAATGTCTCCAAGAATTTTGTTTTGGGCAGATCCACCTGTGAAAATTCTGGGATGACGGTTTGTGGGAATCAGTCTGTGCAACAATTCCTGGATAATATTTGGTGTGGGTCCAACCACATGTGACCTGGGTTAATGTTTAGGGTGGATCCATGTGCAGAACAATGTCCGCATATCATTCAGCATTGATCCATCAAAGTATTATCCAGGGTAATGTCTGGAAGGTGTATCTTCTTGCACTAGGTGTGGTGCTGCTGCGGCTGTATGCTTCCAGCCCACAGCCTGCCACTGCCCCCTTCCCCTCTGCCCCTGACAACAGCTCTGCTGGTGGTGGTAACAGGGATAGGGCGCCCCTGCAGGAAGCTAAGACATGGCATAGCGTAACTCTGGTATGTGTGTGTTTTTACAACAAAATAATGTCAACACTGAACCCTGCTGGCTTTCAAATAAAAATGAGACCCTTAACTACGCGTCCTCAGACTCAGAGTTGAAATATTAAAAGTTTTGGCTGGTTTCGTAGTCTAAGGGCTGGGACACGTAGTTGCCGCATCACAAGTCAAATACTGCCGATTCTACAGTATACAATATGAATATACACACGAATCGAATGGTCTAAGTTTCCTATCACTCGGTAATTATGTATTTTGAATGTAAGATAGATATTTATAAATGAAAGATTGCTATTAAATAAAATCTGCAGGAACTATTTTAACGACTTTAAATGATGAGTACGATAGCACAAGTACCTTTAAGAATGCCATTTATACTTACTAGTGTCGATGGCCCAGAAGTTAAATAAAATATAAGTTGAATAACAGGGAAACAATAGATTCCTACTTCACGTAATTAGTTGTGAGCAACAACGTAGCTCACAAGAGATTCACTTCTAAGCACATACTATGTCTTCACTGCAGAAGCCACGGAGATCTCACAAGTGCACAAGTCGGCACTACGAAATATCTCCGTGACCATGTGCAAACTGCTCAACACTCTCCAAGTATTTTCTGAGATCGCCTGTCGTGTCTTCACGTCCAGCACCCCCGTGCCGTGCGACCTGATGCTCCTCCCCCACTTCCGTACAATCTCTCCTACCGTAGTAACGCTGTGATTGACTAGAGCGCTCCCGCCATGTCTCCAAGCCAACATACACTCACAAACATATTGAAACGCATACGAAATACTGGATTTACATTTAAATAACTTAAAATTAAATACGAGGTGCATTCAAGTTATAAGGCCTCCGATTTTTTTTCTAATTAACTACTCACCCGAAATCGATGAAACTGGCGTTACTTCTCGACGTAATCGCCCTGCAGACGTACACATTTTTCACAACGCTGAGGCTATGATTCCATGGCAGCGGCGAAGGCTTCTTTAGGAGTCTGTTTTGACAACTGGAAAATCGCTGAGGCAATAGCAGCACGGCTGGTGAATGTGCGGTCACGGAGAGTGTCTGGCATTGTTGGAAAAAGCCAAAAGTCACTAGGAGCCAGGTCAGGTGAGTAGGGAGCATGAGGAATCACTTCAATGTTGTTATCACGAAGAAACTGTTGCGTAACGTTAGCTCGATGTGCGGGTGCATTGTCTTGGTGAAACAGCACACACACAGGCCTTCACGGACGTTTTTGTTGCAGTGCAGGAAGGAATTTGTTCTTCAAAACATTTTCGTAGGATGCACCTGTTACCGTAGTGCCCTTTGGAACGCAATGGGTAAGGATTACGCCCTCGCTATCCCAGAACATGGACACCATCATTTTTTCAGCACTGGCGGTTACCCGAAATTTTTTTGGTGGTGGTGAATCTGTGTGCTTCCATTGAGCTGACTGGCGCTTTGTTTCTGGATTGAAAAATGGCATCCATGTCTCATCCATTGTCACAACCGACGAAAAGAAAGTCCCACTCATGCTGTCGTTGCGCGTCAACATTACTTGGCAACATACCACATGGGCAGCCATGTGGTCGTCCGTCAGTATTTGTGGCACCCACCTGGATGACACTTTTCGCATTTTCAGGTCGTCATGCAGGATTGTGTGCACAGAACCCACAGAAATTCCAACTCTGGAGGCGATCTGTTCAACAGTCATTCGGAGATCCCCCAAAACAATTCTCTCCACTTTCTCGATCATGTCGTCAGACCGACTTGTGCGAGCCCGAGGTCGTTTCGGTTTGTTGTCACATGATGTTCTGCCTTCATTAAACTGTCGCACCCATGAACGCACTTTCGACACATCCATAACTCCATCACCACATGTCTTCTTCAACTGTCAATGAATTTCAATTGGTTTCACACCACGCAAAATCAGAAAACGAATGATAGCATGCTGTTCAAGAAAGGAAACCGTCGCCATTTCAAGTATTTAAAACAGTTCTCATTCTCACCGCTGGCGGTAAAATTCCATCTGCCGTACGGTGCTGCCATTTCTGGGGCGTATTGACAATGAACGCGGCCTCATTTTAAAACAATGTGCATGTTTCTATCTCTTTCCAGTCCGGAGAAAAAAAATTGGAGGCCTTAGAACTTGAATGCACCTCGTAAATATTACTACGGCTGGACTATAAACACGCTCTAACACACTTTATTAAATACATAAACAAATCAAATAAACATATATCAAAGGAACAGAAACAAAAGTAGGCCAGTAGCCTAATATCTCTGTGCTTTCTAAAACATAGTAAATATTTGACCAATTTTATTCGTGAATAGTATATATCGGATATAAACAAAGACATAAACCAATAAATATGTTAGTAGGCATGCTGCTACCGTTTTTTCGCGTAACTGTAGAATACTAGTGGCCTGACGCTATCAATAGTAATCGGCCACTTTGACCTCCAATAACCCACGTACTATTCAAGTTACGTGCCTGTAATTCACACCAGTTTAGGTTTACACTAATAAATTTCTAAAGACATGCCAATCGACAAAATCGGATGAACCATTTAGATTTTGGAAATTTGTTGCTGGGTGTTACTTGTATAATTTACAGCCAGATACTAAACTTTAAACGAATAAAGGTATTGGAAATCTGATTACACCATCAGAATCATCGTGCAGATAATGGTAATGTACATCTTTCTTTTTAAGGTGTTATGATTCATCTGGCTATTATTAATTTCTACATGAACAGTGAAATGTCTGCCATTATGTTTTGAGAAAGTCCGCCATCCTGGCACTCCTGGCATACAAATCACCTTCATCGACACAAAGCACAGTCCTCAACACAGCGTCAGCATGGAATTCGCAGCCACGCATTCGGCCTGGACAACGCCCTGGGGCTACCCCTCTTGTTACAGCTAATGTTCGGCACCACGTACTTGCTGATGTGCCCTAGCTGGCCAAGTGGCGCTTGTGGCCACGCCAACTTCGAACTTAGAATATTCTCAGGATGCCACAACTAGCCCATTACCTCACAACCCCCACAGAAATCTATATGTGTGTTCATGTTTTAGCATTGGCTTTGGAACTTGAGGAAGAAGTGTAACTTGTAGGTTCACTGGTTGGCTTGGAACTTTGTAACACACATGCATCATAAAAAGAACCACACATGGTGATGTAAGAAATAAAAGCAAGTATATACATTTTTACATTTATGTATAGAATATGGGAAAATGTGGCAAATGTCAGAAACTCTGTAAAAACCATATATGACATCGTCCTAAGAGATAACTGTGTTTACATTTAGGAAGTAATCGAAAATTTTGCGATGTATACGCTTGATCATAGTGTATGGAGATATCTTGGATAATTTCCTGGAGAGCTAGGAGGAAGAAAGAACTGTTACAGTCACGGCACCATCAGCTCTCATACTGACCGACATATCTGTGACACAGGTCGCAGTCCCACCTGGAAAAAAATTATATGAATTTACTTATTTATACAGTTTAAGGAAGAGACATAGCATCACACATCCCAACAGGATTAACAAAAATCGTGGATGGACGGGTTAATTGCTGTAGAGGAACTTCAATGAATATATGCCTTAGTACTGGAAAGGCAATACACGAGAAAGAGAGAGAGATAGAGAGACGTATTCTCGCTAGTTACATGAGCATGTAGAAAGGGTAATGTTATTTTATTCTGAATCCTGTAACATTCTGCCCTCTCCCGCTCCTCCCATCCAATACATGCAAGCTGCAAGTCATGTGTATTTGGAGTCTTAAAATTTTTTGGATATAGTATAAAATTGTACATTTTTCGTACATTTCGCTCTTCGACATTACTGTAGATGAAATCACGAGAAGTCAGCTCATGAAGAATGAAAAGGTTCATTTGCACAATATTGACAGCATCCATTTTCATCAACATGATGTAGATTAGCACCTAATAGTGATGCTCATCATTTGTCCAATTTTGAAAATGATTTATCCTACATTTAACAATTTTCGACTGTTCTGTCCAGTAGCATAAGTATTGGGAAATTTACTTCCTTCGACACATATAATACTGAATATTTTGGTGGAGAATGAATGTATGTTAACGAGGTACACAATCGAAGGTGCAGTCAGTGTAGATACTACTACATATCTCATCTGCACTTTGTAGTAAGTTACGTTTCTCACGCAGCTGAATTGCACAGGGTTATTGACAGTTCTGACTCCCTGCCTGTAAACTGACGTTGCCGTCCCCCATTTAATATTTTGCAGTCGTACATCCCTGTCTCACATAGTGAGAAGCCTGAGAAACAATATGTTCAAAATCAACAAGAGAAAGGTTTATTAGAAAACAACTGAAATTAGCTGAAAAAAACTTCTTCTTACAAACTTCAAACAAAAGTCTCACAAAAATCGGTCAGGCATTCGACTAGAAAATAACGAAGTCCATTAAGCTGAAGGGACATAAAATCTACGAGTAATCCAATGAAGTTTCCTACTGAAAGGAAGGAGAATATATTTAGCAGCAGCTGCCCAGAGATACGTTTTGGGGGCGACATTGGAGGGTTCTGTAGTCCCTCTGCAATGACTCGAATCGGCCTCTGACTGAAGGGCTACTATTAGCACACATGAGGTGGTTCAGAGCGCTGCGGAGAACTGCCGAGGAGCGGAGGTACATCGTTATAAATAGCCATGCATGTGCAGAGAAGTATACTTCTGGATGTACTTCCACATGTGTGACATGGCAGAGGTATGTAGACCCCAGCGAAGGGGACCTTTGGTTGAATTTGCCCAGCTGTCCATTGGCTGCAGTATGACAGTTACCGGTGGCTAAAGTGCTGAGAGGTGACGCCTAGGAGGCATACATTAGGCAGTACTTCTCCATCTGCAGGGTTGCTAGTCAGTCAAGCATATTGGTAATATATGGCACTGTCTCAGAAAGACCTTCAGTCGGAAATATCTAAGTCAAGGCTTGGATCGCATGCATGGAGGAGGTAGAGGGCACCTGGAAGATATAGGAAGAACATCTGGCGTCCACGACGATGTAGCCCAGGAAAGTGCCCATGAAATCCAAATAGAGCTATGACTATGGTCTTGATGCCTCCAGCCAGGAAAACAGCTATGCAGTAGGGCCAACTGCTTGCTTTGGCTTGATGTGCAGGCTGCCACCATGGTGGTAATATCAGCATCAATCAGTTTCCAATAGATGTGATGATGTGCAGGGCGTTTCTTTAGCACAAAGCCCTAATGACCATCATGAAGCAGGTATACGATCTGGTGCTAAAGGGAGGATGGCAGGATGACCTGAGTCCAGCCATTTTCGCTCTGGAGCCGCAGGACACTACTCATGGCAGAGAATTCATATCTGTGATTTTCGGGTTGAGCACCTTCTGGTTATCCAGTGGCCATCCTCACTGGAACAGACAGAGGAGCTCGCAAAGAATGGGGGTTCTCCCGAGCGCTGAGCCACCAGTCTGGCATGGACAGATAGTCCAAGTAGCAGAATACTTACGGATGAGAGTCAAAAGGAGTCCTGACCCACTGGCAATCTTGAAAGTAAGTCTGTGTTAGCATGGTGAGACGTAGAATGGTACTGGATTTTATAGGACTAACTGGTAAGAAACAAACCCATCGTTGAAGGCAGTGGGCTGATTTTGTGGGAATGTTCACATCAAATCGAAATAAAGGCAGAAATAGCTTTGGTCCATCAACAGGGTAATGGCAGCAATACACATAGTCCTGGAATGTTTTAAAAGCGAAGAATATGGCCACAGCCTACTTTACGATCTATTCATAATTGCACTGGGGTGATGCCAATCTTTTCCTGACAAAAGCAATGGGATATTCCATGCTGTATACAATGTAAGAAAGGTCAGCCCCTAATCCATACTTGGATATATGTACTGTGACAACGACAGGGAGAAACGGATTGTAAGCCATCAAACATGTGGGCCAAAGCAACCCCTGGTCCTGGAATGGGCAGTCAAATGCCATGTTCCAATTCCGTGCCAAATTTTTACGTAAGAGATGGTGAAGTGGTTCCGCGATTGTGGCAGCATGGGGGATAAACTTACAATAGCAATTCAGTTGGCATAAGACGAACCGAAATTGCATCACAGTCATCGGAGGTGGCAAGTTCTGCATAGCGTGGACATATTGTGGCAGTGGCTGGATACCTGTGGCACTGAGGATATGTCCTATATATTCGACTAGGGGGAAAAGGGGCACTTCTCCAAGTTATAACTAAGATTAGTTGCGTTTGGAATGGCGTAGAGGGTATCTGGGTTATTTACCAGGTGTTGCGTAAGCATGCAACGATGATGTCGTCCAGATTTATTTATTTATTTATTGTTCCGTGGGACCAAATTAAGGAGAAGTCTCCATGGTCATGGAACGAGTCAATACATGAAATTATAACACGATATTAGAAACAGATAAAACGAAATACTAGAAATGTATTCAGGCGACAATTCGTAAATTTAAATAGAGAAAATCAGCAATGTAACACTGGAATTTGCTTAATTTTTCAGCTCTTCCAGGAGCTCCTCGACAGAATAGAAGGAGTGAGCCATGAGGAAACACTCCAGTTTAGACTTAAAAGCGTTTGGGCTACTGCTAAAATTTTTGAGTTCTTGTGGTAGATTATTGAAAATGGATGCAGCAGAATAGTGCACTCCTTTCTGCACATGAATCAAGGAAGTGCATTCCACATGCATATTTGATTTCCGCCTAGTATTAACTGAGTGAAAGCTGCTAACTCTTGGGAATAAGCTAATATTGCTAACAACAAACGACATTAAAGAAAATATATATTGTGAGGGCTATGTCAGAATTCCCAGACTAATGAATAGGGGTCGACAAGAGGTTCTCGAACTTACACCACATATAGCTCGAACAGCCCGTTTTTAAGCCAAAAATACCCTTTTTGAATCAGAAGAATTACCCCAAAAAATAATACCATATGACATAAGCGTATGAAAATATGTGAAGTAGACTGCTTTTCGTGTTGAACTGTCACTTATTTCAGATACTGTTCTAATGGTAAATAAAGCAGCATTTAGTTTCTGAACAAGATCCTGAACATGGGCTTTCCACAACAGCTTACTATCTATCTGAACGCCTAGGAACTTGAACTGTTCCGTCTCGCTTATAATATGCCCATTCTGTCTGATCAAACTATCAATTCTTGTTGAATTGTGAGTTAGAAACTGTAAAAACTGAGTCTTACTGTGATTTAGCATCAAATTATTTTCCACAAGCCACGAACTACATTATTTGATAATGTTTCAATATTACACACAAGATCCTTCACTACCAAGCTGGTGTCATTAGCAAACAGAAATATTTTTGAATCACCTGTAATACTAGAAGGCATATCATTTACATAAATAAGAAACAGCAGTGGCCCCAGCACCGACCCTTGGGGAATGCCCCACTTAACAGTGCCCCATTGGGACTGAACATCACTACCACTCTCAATATTGTGGAGAATTACCTTCTGCTTTCTGTTCTTAAAGTAAGAGGCGAACCAAGTGTAAGCTTCTCCTCTTACTCCATAATGGTCCAACTTCTGCAGTAATATTTTGTGGTTAACACAGTCAAAAGCCTTCGTTAAATCAAAGAAAACACCTAGCGTTCGCAACCTTTTATTTAATCCATCCAAAACCTCACAGAGAAAAGAGAATATAGCATTTTCAGTTGTTAAACCATTTCTAAAACGAAACTGTACATTTGACAGCAAATTATGTGAATTTAAATGCTCCAGTAACCTTGTATATACAACTTTCTCGATAACTTTAGCAAACACCGATGGCATAGAAATAGGTCTGTAATTGTCAACATTATCCCGGTCTCCCTTTTTATAAAGTGGCTTCACTACTGAGTACTTTAATCGGTCAGAAAACTGACCACTCCTAAAGGAAAAGTTACAGATATGGCTAAGTAGTGGGCTAACATACATAGAACAATACCTCAGTATTCTGCTAGATACCCCAACACATCCATGAGAGTTCTTGGTCTTTAGTGATTTAATTATTAACTCAATCTCCCTCTTGTCAGTATCATGGAGGAGCATTTCAGGTAACAGTCTCGGAACACTTTTTTCTACAAGCACTATATGATTCCCTGTTGGGACAAGGTTTCTCTTTAGTTCACCTGCTATATTGAGAAAGTGATTATTAAATACTGTACACATATGTGACTTATCAGTAACATGGACATTCCCACTACAGACTGATTCTATATCCTCGACCTGTCTATGCAGACCAGCCACTTCCTTTACGACTGACCATGTGGTTTTAATTTTATCCTGAGACTTGGCTATTCTATCTGCATACCACATACTTTTTGCCTTCCTAATAGCTTTTTTAAGCACCTTACAATACTGAAACAGGCAAGAAGGAATACAAACGTCTCAAAAATGAGATCGACAGGAAGTGCAAAATGGCTAATCAGGGATGGCTAGAGGATAAATGTAAGGATGTAGAGGCTTACCTCACTAGGGGTAAGATAGATACTGCCTACAGGAAAATTAAAGAGACCTTTGGAGATTAGAGAACCACTTGTATGAATATTAAGAGCTCAGATGGAAACCCAGTTCTAAGCAAGGAAGGGAAAGCAGAAAGGTGGATGGAGTACGTAGAGGGTCTATACAAGGGCAATGTACTTGAGGACAATATTATGGAAATCGAAGAGGATGTAGATGAAGATGAAATGGGAGATACGATACTAAGTGAAGAGTTTGATAGAGCACTGAAAAACCTGTGTCGATACAAGGCCCTGGGAGTAGACAACATTCCATTAGAACTACTGACGGCCGTGGGAGAGCCAGCCCTGACAAAACTCTACCATCTGGTGAGCAAGACGTATGAAACAGGCGAAATACCCTCAGACTTCAAGAAGAATATAATACAACCCCCAAGAAACCACGTGCTGACAGATGTGAAAATTATCGAACTATCAGTTTAATAAGTCACAGCTGCAAAATACTAACGCGAATTCTTTACAGACGAATGGAAAAACTAGTAGAAGCCGACCTAGGGGAAGATCAGTTTGGATTGCGTAGAAATATTGGAACACGTGAGGCAATACTGACCCTACGACTTATCTTAGAAGCTAGATTAAGGAAAGGCAAACCTACGTTTGTAGCGTTTGTAGACTTAGAGAAAGGTTTTGACAATGTTGACTGGAATACTCTCTTTCAAATTCTGAAGGTTACAGGGGTAAAATATAGGGAGCGAAAGGCTATTTACAATTTGTATAGAAACCAAATGGCAGTTAGAAGAGTTGAGGGACATGAAAGGGAAGCAGTGGTTGGGAAGGGAGTGATACAGGGTTGTAGCCTCTCCCCAATGTTATTCAATCTGTATATTGAGCAAGCAGTGAAGGAAACAAAAGGAAAATTCGGAGTAGGTATTAAAATCCATGGAGAAGAAATAAAAACTTTGAGGATCGCCGATAACATTGTAATTCTGTCAGAGACAGCAAAGGACTTGGAAGAGCAGTTGAATGGAATGGACAGTGTCTCGAAAGGAGGATATAAGATGAACATCAACAAAATCAAAACGAGGATAATGGAATGTAATTGAATCAAGTCGGGTGATGCTGAGGGTATTAGATTAGGAAATGAAACACTTAATGTAGTAAAGAGGTATTGCTATTTGGGGAGCAAAATAACTGATGATGGTCGAAGTAGAGAGGATATAAAATATAGACTGGCAATGGAAAGGAAAGCGTTTCCGAAGAAGAGAAATTTGTTAACATCGAGTAGAGATTTAAGTGTCAGGAAGTCGTTTCTGAAAGTATTTGTATGGAGTGTAGCCATGTATGGAAGTGAAACATGGACGATAAATAGTATAGACAAGAAGAGAATAGAAGCTTTCGAAATGTGGTGCTACAGAAGAATGCTGTAGATTAGATGGGTAGATCACATAACTAATGAGGAGGTGTTGAATAGGATTGAGGAGAAGAGAAGTGTGTGGCACAACTTGACAACAAGAAGGGACCGGTTGGTAGGACATGTTCTGAGGCATCAAGGGATCACCAATTTAATATTGGAGGGCAGCTTGGAGGGTAAAAATCGTAGAGGGAGACCAAGAGATAAATACACCAAGCAGATTCAGAAGGATGTAGGTTGCAGTAGGTACTGGGAGATGAAGAAGCTTGCGCAGGATAGAGTAGCATGGAGAGCTGCATCAAACCAGTCTCAGGACTGAAGACCACAACAACAACAACGACAACAATACTGTTTGTAATGGGCTGCTGCACTTATATTTTGACTGTTTCTAACGTTTTGATATAATTGCCACTTTGTTCTACAGGATATTCTTATCCCTCTAGTCAGCCACCCAGGATGCCTCTTTGTGCTAGTAACCTGTTTTGAACGTTCTAACGGAAATCAACTTTCAAAGAGCACGAGAAAAGTCTTGAGGAAAGCGTTATATTTATCATCTACTGTATCAGCACTATAAACATCTTGCCACTCTTGTTCCTTGATAAGGTTTACAAAGGTCTCTACAGCAACTGGATCAGCTTTCCTAAGAAGTTGATAACTGTATTTAACATGTGTCGCAGCACAAAAATCTTTTAGAGTTAAAACTTGTGCATCATGATCTGAAAGGCCATTCACTTTTTTGCTAACAGAATGCCCTTCCAGTAATGAGGAATGAACAAAAATTTTGTCTATGGTTGTTCTACTGTTCCATTGCACTCTCGTTGGAAAGAATACGGTTTGCATAAGATTATATGAATTAAGGAGGTCTACCAGCATCCTATTCCTTGCACAATCACTTATACAATTAATATTGAAGTCACCATATATAACTAACTTTTTGTATTTCCTATAAAGTGAACCAAGAACCTCCTCTAGCCTTAGCAAAAATGTTGTGAAATCGGAGTCTGGGGATCTATAAATAACAACAGTTAGAAGTTTAACTCCACTAAATTTAACCACACCTGCACAACATTCAAACACCTTTTCAGTGCAGTACTTTGAAACATCAATTGACTCAAATGGGATACCGTTTTTCACATACATGGCTACTCCTCCACACCGCAAAGAGCTCCTAGAAAAGCTGCCAGCCAACCTGTATCCTGGTAAAGGAAGCCTCTGAATTATCTCCTTATTTAAGAAGTGTTTAGATATACCAATAATTTCAGAGTCAATATCTATAAGCGGTTCACTAACTTTATCTCTAATACCTTGTATATTTTGATGAAATTTACTAATTCCCTCATTACTCGGATACCTAAGCTTTGTCGAAAGTGGTATCTTCCTTAGAGAGACTTCCCTTTAGCAGGAATACTTATCAGCTGACTTCTAAAAAAGGTGCAGCTCTAACACCCACTAGTACAGGAATTTTCCCATGAGTGATCCCACCACCCCCACCTATGCTGTCACCTATAAGCTTTGCCAACCTCCCCTTTCCATACCTGTTGAGGTGCAGGCCATGTATAGTGAAATCCGTTCTGGTGATAGACTCCACCGACACCATTGAAATGTGACTCATGCCTTCTGTACCGAGCGAGGTGGCGCAGTGGCTAGCACACTGGACTCGCATTCTGGAGGACGACGGTTCAATCCCGCGTCTGGCCATCCTGATTTAGGTTTTCCGTGATTTCCCTAAATCGCTCCAGGCAAATGCCGGGATGGTTCCTTTGAAAGGAGATCGATGACCTCTCTGTCTGGTCTCCTCCCCCAAACAACCCAACCCAACCCCAACCCATGCCTTCTGTTATCAGCCCACCCCCAAGTCTCATGTTATTACGCTTGAGGGCTGTATTAAGATGAGGCCGATCGTGACGCTGAAACAGTTCCACGAAATGCACATTCGTGTTGCCAGTCTGAGTGGCTATCTTTTCCAGGTCATCATCTATGTCATACTCCCCATCCCTATCAATACTATTACAAGCCCCACCCACAATCACTACCGGACCCTCTTTAGTAAAATGCCTATATAACCCCCCCTATGTTAACAGTCACCTGAGCCAATCCTGCATTTGGCTTCACAATGCTGGTGACCTGGTACTCACTCCCCAACGCTTCCTGAAACTGCAGCCCTATACCTCTACCACGAGAACAACCTAACAGCAGAACCTTCTTCTTTCTCTTAGACTTTGCAACAGTCCTAGCCACGGTAACTGCTGAGGTCTGCTGCATACTTCCTACATCCACATGTACTAGAGATTCCTCTCCACTAAACTTTGACAGTTGGTCATATCTATTGCGAACACCAATAGTAAAACTATCTGAAAATCTCCTTCTCCTTGCAGAACTCTTGCCAACAGTCAGCTCCCATTCCCCAACCCCCTTCTCCCTCCTCATCCTACCTAGCTCCTCCTGTGCGTTTTTCAACTGCACCTGAAGGGCACACGTCTTACGCCCCTGCTCCTCTATCAACTTACTGCTGCTACATAACCTGCAGTTCCAGGAGAGGATCTCACCAGAATGCCCTCTGGCTTTCCCACTGCATTCCCCCCCCCCCCCCCCCCCCCAGTGAAAATACTTCGAACAAGTCTGACACTGCAATCCACTACTCACGAGCCTAAGGCAAAGCCCACACTTCAAACTCATGGTAAAATTTTACAGTTATTGAAACGAGAAAACTACTTTATACAAGTTCCGCTAGTACAATAAGAAGATGAGTAAAAACTGACTACAATAATCATAAACTTACTCTACAAGGGAAGTAACTACTATTGTTAACAGTATTAATCAACAGCAAATGGGAATATAACAAAAGATTAACACAGAAAGAAAATCAAACGTCTAATGACACAGGAACGAAACTGAAAGCAGTTCTCAAAAATATCTTCTGAAATTATCTCACCAGAAAACACCAAGAACACCGGTTGAAGACTACAAAAGTTCCTAAATAAACCACTATACACAAACAATAAATTAGTACTTCGCTTTCGATGCCCCGCTACAGCTGCAACTGGTCAGCGCGGAATATAAACACAGGTAAGAGGTTAAGTTGCTCGTTACGAATCACTCACGAATATCAGGTCACAACACAAGAAATGCGGAGGTGAATGAAGAAACCACTAATAAGTCACTTGTATAGTAAATATTATCACAAAAACCGTTAAAATATGTATCTGAAACCTAAAAATATATTAAAACTTAGAGAGCGATCTCACACGCAGTCACGCGCTTGTGACGGCACACCAAAGAGTTTTCTATACCTGGCACATCCCATGTAAGTGTTCCAAATACCTCTGATGTAACGCTAGGACGCTCACAATCTCAAGGGGCAAGCAGCTGTAGTTGAAGAGACTGAAGGATATATTTATCACCAGCAAGTCTTATGATGCCACATCCAATGGAAGCTTTACAGCTTCCATTGGATGTCCTTGAGATTAATTTTCGACATGACTGTACTTAAGTAAGCCAAGCAAGAATCTCATTCGTCTTTGAGATTGGGTAATAATTAACAATGGACTGTACATTAATGGTGTTCTTGAAGTCACCACATATGCAGAGGGAGCCATCTGGTCTATCGACCAGCACGATGGATATTGATCATTGACTGTTGGAAACAGCCATAAAGATTCTGATATCCTGCAAACGTTGCAGTTCCTCCCATAACTTATCCCACAGGACGAATGAGACATTCTGATCCTTGAAAAAACGTTGGTAGGAGGGTGATGTGGGCTTCAAATCCCATGATATCTTTAGGAGAAGGCTCGAAAACTGCACGATAGTTCAAGTGAAGAAGGTGGAAGTGAGAATTGTCCATGCCTGGCTGGATGTTATTCATTGCATCACGCACTTTAGCCCCAAAGTGTCGAAGGGATCAATTTCCATTAAGTCTTTCACCCCAGAAGTTTTGATGACTAGTAGGCTTATCCAGCAGTTGTGACACAATATTGGATGAGGGCTGTGAACTGTCCTTCGACCACTACTATATCGTATGTGGATGTGGAGGACTCTGGGTCTGCCACATCAGCTTCCTCTACTAGAAAGGGGTCCAGCTGAGTCTAATCCACGTGCAGCTTGGAGGAGGTACGGTAGATCTCTGCTTTGTGACCTGTTTTGCCATAGGAGGCACATTTGGTGTGTCGAAACTGGCTTTGGTGCCTAGGCTGCGTAGCGAAGCAGTGAATGCAAGAGGGCTACTGCTGCGCATGGGCTGAGAATTATGGTTTACTGGGAGGGAAAACTTCACAGAATGGGGGAGTTGCTGGGTTGGTGGGTGGCAGGTGGGATAGGCCGTGTAGATATGGGATTGATCTTGCAGGGATGCTGAAGCATGAAGGAACTCCTCAAATGCCTGAATGATTGAAATATAAGAATCCAACACAGGTATCTTCAGCTCCAGTCAATCTGTCTGAAGCCCCTGGTCTGGGGCATGCACTAAGATAATGTCTCTGACGAGCGACATGGCATAAACTCTGGACAGTTATCATTTGAATACCGAATATGGCATTCCCAAGAGAGACCTTGGGACCTTCGAGTATCGCGATATATTCCAAATGCTACTGCACATGTTGCTTAAGGTAGCTAAGGAATCTCAGCCATGCTGTCGCAACATGTACGTGAGGGTCAAAGTATTCTTGTCAGCAAAATTTCGGTTCCTCATATGGCAGGGCATACAGTTCAAGTTCAGGCTGTAATTGCTGCAGGCGCAGTAGACCTTCAGTCCAATGTGGGCGAGAAGATACCGTACTCTAGAAAATGCTCGAGGTGTGTCATATAATTTGCTGAAGGGTCCACTTTCCTTTCAAAGCCCAGAAACGGTGAAGGAACTTCACCGAGGCTTTTATCCACGAAGTCCATTTGGGAAGAGCGTTGCGATCCATCAACAGATGCTACAGTTATATCCACCACCGTGTTTACGAGCTCCTGCATGATAAGCTGCATATCTTACAGGAAGAGCAACATTTGTTGTGTCACGTCAACAGGTTCAGGAACTGGGTGTTCAGTCATAGAGAACCAAGATGATCTGGCAATCTGATGTTGTAAAGGGAGTAAAGAACAGAAGAAAACATACAAGACTACCTGGGTCCAAAGAAAACATCATCGCCGAACTCCTACACCTCACATAGTAAGATGCCTAAGAAACAACACCTTCTAAATCAACAAGAGAAGGGTTTATTTCAATGCAACAGGATATTAGCTAAAGGAAAATCTTCTTTTTACAAACATAATGCAAAATTCTCACAGAAATCGATTGGTTTCCAAATAGAAAACAACGAAGTTAAGTAAGTTGAATGGACATAAAGATTAATCCCTCGAAGTTTCGTATTGGAAGGAAAGGAGTATACTAGGCAGCAGCAGGCCAAAAATACGTCTTAGAGGCGATGTTGGAGAGGTCCCGCTTCAGTGGCTCCAGTAAGTAGCCGGTGTGTGAAGGTATACTTCTGGATCTCCTTCCGTGTATGTGACTTAGCAGAGGGAGGTATATCCTTAGTGAAGAGGACCTGTGGTTGCAGATGCCCTGCGGTCTGTCAGTTGCGGTATGTCGGATTGTGAGTGACAGCATACATACAGAAAAAAAAATCGCATTCACCCTACCCCTGCCACATAAAAGAGTGTAATTACAGCTGTGCTTAGAGGGTATGACCGAAAGTGCTGCCATGTAGAGTGTATGTGGCATGTCATTGCTGGACCCATTCCCCACTCTATAGCCCTGGTATATCCATGTTGTAACACACACAATTGGTGTAATTTGACTACAAGTCCAATGACATACACAAGGTATGACCAGAAGACCACACTACTAGTAGTGTTGTTATCACGACCTTCACCAGAAACTTTCTTTTTGTTACTACATTGAATGATCGTCATTATTAAAAAAGCACTAACTGTTGGTTGAGATATTGCCATGTTGAGATGGATTCCAACGAGTGGTGAGGGAGACCGACGTGGGGTCTAAATCGGCATCATTCTGACAATTAAAAGTGAATTCTGTTGACTTGTGTGGATGTATGTACTAGAGGTGGGCAAAGTAGTTCTTTTTATGGAGCGATTCCTTTTGAGATAGTTCTAACCACTGTATTGTACAAAAGTATTTTAGGTAACTTGTGTGTGTGTAACCTTTATTTTTTCTGAGTCATTATTTGACCTGCTTTTGTGAAACAGGGTCCACAAGCATAGTTGGTAAGTACAACTTTTCAATGAAATTATTTGCAGGTGGGATTATTTCAAACGAAGTGCGTAGTTCATTTTTAATGTTAAAGACCAGTAAATAGGAGCACTCTTAAATGAGTGAATTAGAAACCAAAATGTTACTACCTACAAAAATGAATGATTCTTAGGAACAAATGCCGTGCACATGTACGTAAAAACATTTTTGTGTATGCAATCTGTTCAATTTCTTTAATAGAAAGCGCTGAGCGCTTTCAGTTTTAAACGCACGCCTTTATTGCGGAACCTGCTTAGAGGGAAGCAATAAAGATTAAGTTATTATCATCGTCACCAAAGGCGTTAATCTACTTCCCAGCTCTTTTTCTTAAGTAATAAGTTCCACAAAAAGGAGAAACTAATTACAATTAAATAGTTCACAAAAATTAATTCTTAATATGGGAAATAAACGTGTAGGTACAGCGTACATAAGATCCTACAAACAATAAAACTATGTAATAAGGGGAAAAAAGAATTATTAGAGACAGAGAAAAACTTATATTACTAGTATTAATAAATTATTTACCTTATTTCACGCTGCAAAGTTATAACCACTGTATTGTACATAGAGTTTTTTAGGTAATTTGTTTGTGTGTAACCTTTATTTTTTCTGAGTCATTATTTGACCTGCTATTGAAAAATAGGGTTCGCAAGTATAGTTGGTGAGTACAACATTTTCAATGAAATTATTTGCAAGTGAGGGTATATTAAATTTCCTTGTTGCCACCAGAGTGACGTGTCAGACAGACTATGTAAAAGCGGTTCTGCTAAGAATTTATCTCTTTCTACAATACTTGCAACTTTTAGGTTTAACTGATGTAGCAGCACTCCCTTTTGTGCCTGCAACCAGGTCAGAATGCAGTACAACTATAATAATGCAACTTTATTAGCTACTGCTGGGTTGGAGAAGTGTTCACTACTATGCAATAGGTGACAAACTTTTCGCAGACACTTTTCATCTCTATCTCTAGGTGTGCGTTTTGTAGCACTGTGCAGCGCACACACACACATTATCTTTGGTTGAAAGCATCAGAATCTTGCTATCATATCACACAGTCTCGTAAGGTGGTTGGTGGCTTAGCAGCGAAATAATCCATCGTGGTGAGGTGCTTCTTATAAATACAATACCTTTGGTTGAAAACTGTTAGGGCTTATAGACTTAGCTATGACATCATTAATACAAACCCTTAATTTCTGACACCTACCCCCCGTGAACAATGGACCTTGCCGTTAGTGGGGAGGCTTGCGTGCCTCAGCGATATAGATAGCCGTACCGTAGGTGCAACCACAATGGAGGGGTATCTGTTGAGAGGCCAGACAAATGCGAGGTTCCTGAAGAGGGGCAGCGGCCTTTTCAGTAGTTGCAGGGGCAACAGTCTGGATGATTGACTGATCTGGCTTTGTAACACTAACCAAAACGGCCTTGCTGTACTGGTACTGCGAACGGCTGAAAGCAAGGGCAAACTACAGCCGTAATTTTTGCTGAGGGCATGCAGCTTTACTGTATGGTTAAATCATGATTACGTCTTCTTGGATAAAATATTCCGGAGGTAAAATAGTCCCCCATTCGGATCTCCGGGTGAGGACTACTCAAGAGGACGTCGTTATCAGGAGAAAGAAAACTGGCGTTCTACGGGTCGGAGCGTGGAATGTCAGATCCCTTAATCGGGCAGGTAGGTTAGAAAATTTAAAAAGTGAAGTGGATGGGTTAAAGTTAGATATAGTGGGAATTAGTGAAGTTCGGTGGCAGCAGGAACATGACTTTTGGTCAGGCGAATACGAGATCATAAATACTAAATCAAATAGGGATAATGCAGGAGTAGCTTTAATAATGAATAGGAAAATAGGAGTGCGGGTAAGCTACTACAAACAGCATAGTGAACGCATTATTGTGGCCAAGATAGACACGAAGACCACGCCTACTAGAGTAGTACAAGTGTATATGCCAACTAGCACTGAAGATGACGAAGAAATTCAAGAAATGTATGATGAAATAAAAGAAATTATTCAGATAGTGAAGGGAGACGAAAATTTAATAGTCATGGGTGACAGGAAAAGGGAGAGAAGGAAACTTAGTAGGTGAATGTGGATTGGGGCTAAGAAATGAAAGAGGAAGCCGCCTGGTAGAATTTTGCACAGAGCACAACTTAATCATAGCTAACACTTGGTTGAAGAATCATAAAAGAAGGTTGTATACATGGAAGAAGCCTGGAGATACTGACAGGTTTCAGATAGATTATATAGTGGTAAGACAGAGATTTAGGAACCAGGTTTAAAATTGTAAGACATTTACAGGGGCAGATGTGGACTCTGACCACAATCTATTGGTTATGAACTGTAGATTAAAACTGAAGAAACTGCAAAAAGTTGGGAATTTAAGGAGATGGGGCCTGACTAAACTGACTAAACCAGAGGTTGTGCAGATGAAGTAGTGAAGGCAGCAGAGGATCAAGTAGGTAAAAAGACGAGGGCTAGTAGAACGTCTTGGGTAACAGAAAAAATATTGACTTTAATTGATGAAAGGAGAAAATATAAAAATGCAGTAAATGAAGCAGGCAAAAAGGAATACAAACGTCTCAAAAATGAGATTGACAGGAAGTGCAAAATGGCTAGAGGACAAATGTAAGGATGTAGGGGCTTATCTCACTAGGGGTAAGATACAGGAAAATTAAAGAGACCTTCGGAGAAAAGAGAACCACTTGTATGAATATCAAGAGCTCACGTGGAAACCCAGTTCTAAGCAAAGAAGGGAAAGCAGAAAGGTGGAAGGAGTATATAGAGGGTCTATACAAGGGCGATGTACTTGAGAACAATGTTATGGAAATGGAAGAGGAGGTAGATGAAGATGAACTGGGAGATATGATACTGCATGTAGAGTTTGACAGAGCACTGAAAGATCTGAGTCGAAACAAGGCCCCGGGAGTAGACAACATTCCATTAGAACTACTGACGGCCTTGGGAGAGCCAGTCTGAGAAAACTCTACCATCTGGTGAGCAAGATGTATGAGATAGGCGAAATACCCTCATACTTCAAGAAAAATATAATAACTTCAATCCCAAAGAAAGCAGGTGTTGACAGATGTGAAAATTACCGAACAATCAGTTTAATAAGTCTCACATGCAAAATACTAACGCGAATTCTTTACAGACGAATGGAAAAACTGGTAGAAGCCGACCTCGGGGAAGATCTGTTTGGATTCCGTAGAAATATTGGAACACGTGAGGCAATACTGACCCTACGACTTGTCTTAGAAGCTAGATTAAGGAAAGGCAAACCTACGTTTCTAGCATTTGTAGACTTAGAGAAAGCGTTTGACAATGTTGACTGGAATACTCTCTTTCAAATTCTAAAGGTGGCAGGAGTAAAATACATGGAGCGAAAGGCTATTTACAATTTGTACAGAGAACAGATGGCAGTATTAAGAGTCGAGGGACATGAAAGGGAAGCAGTGGTTGGGAAGGGAGTAAGGCAGGGTTGTAGTCTATCCCCGATGTTATTCCATCTTTATGTTGTGCAAACAGTAAAGGAAACAAAAGAAAAATTCGTAGTAGGTATTAAAATCCATGGGGAAAAAATAAGAATATTGAGGGTTGCCGATGACATTGTAATTCTGTCAGAGACAGCATAGGACTTGGAAGAGCAGT
Organism: Schistocerca cancellata; assembly: GCF_023864275.1. Classification (NCBI taxonomy): domain Eukaryota; kingdom Metazoa; phylum Arthropoda; class Insecta; order Orthoptera; family Acrididae; genus Schistocerca; species Schistocerca cancellata. Next base: position 940,691,154 of record NC_064627.1, read on the forward strand.
TGAACGGAATGGATAGTGTTTGAAAGGAGGATATAAGGTGAACATCAACAGAAGCAAAACGAGGGTAATGGAATGTAGTCGAATTAAGTTGGGTGATGCTGAGGGTATTAGATTAGGAAATGAGACACTTAAAATAGTAAAGGAGTTTTGCTATTTGGGGAGCAAAATAACTGAAGTAGAGAGGATATAAAATGTAGACTGGCAATGGCAAGGAAAGCGTTTCTGAAGAAGAGAAATTAGTTAACATCGAATATAGATTTAAGTGTCAGGAAGTCATTTCTGAAAGTATTTGTATGGAGTGTGGCCATGTATGGAAGTGAAACATGGACGATAAATAGTTTGGACAAGAAGAGAATAGAAGCTTTCGAAATGTGGTGCCATAGAAAAATGTTGAAGATTAGATGGGTATTGAGTAGGATTGGAGAGAAGAGAAGTTTGTGGCACAACTTGACAAGAAGAATGGATCGGCTGGTAGGACATGTTATGACGCACCAAGGTATCACCAATTTAGTATTGGAGTGCAGCGTGGAGGGTAAAAATCGTAGAGGGAGACCAAGAGATGAATACACTAAGCCGATTCAAAAGGATGTAAGTTGCAGTAGGTACTGGGAGATGAAGAAGCTTGTACAGGATAGAGTATCTTGGAGAGCTGCATCAAACCAGTCTCAGGACTGAGGACCACAACAACAACAACCCTATGATATCACTTATCCACGGAAACGCATTCACTAGACACACACACACACAAACACACACACACACACACACACACACACACACACACGCGCACGCACACTAGTAAAGTAGTGGTGCCTTAGCAATGATAAATAATTCGGCAACATGCCGCATTGTAATTGGGTGAGGGCATTATGATGTCGAAGCGACATGGAGAACAGTGGGATCGAGCTTTTGTGTGTTCTATGTGGTGCCTCGAATCATGAAACATTATATTGTTATTAACAAATAATTATCAAATGACATGCTTGAGGCAGTTTCTCACTAAGAAGCAGACACAATCTGATCCTCTACCTGAGCAACCCTCCTTCAAACCGAACCTCACCCACTAAATTGTCACAGATATAATATAGGAAACCTAATATAAATACATAAAATTGTACTGCAAAAATACGAAAGTGGATGAAACATAACGGAATTAGGAAAAATACAAAAATGTGGAAACTATGGATAAATATATAAAATTGTCGAAGAATGAGAGTACTTACAAATCTAAATGAGTGCTGTCTTTGCTGGTATCTGAAATGACCTAATGCTAAACCCTTATTAACAAATAAACCTCTGACGGCATGACTCAAGTAATTTGTTATTAATAAATATGCTCAGCTACAACCTGACCCTTGGTGCCAACTTCCAGAGTTAACGCACATACTTTAGTGACCTAGCTATAAAAGATGAAGATTTGGAGAGGATGCTCGAATCTCGTTCGTCCAGAGTGGTGGGATGGTTGAGGGCGAGGAGGAGGAGGGGAGGGATTTTATACTACTGGCCATTAAAATTGCTACACCATGAAGACGTCGTGCTACAGACGCGTAATTTAACTGACAGGAAGAAGATGCTGTGATATGCAAGGTTGGCGCCGGTGGCGATACCTAAAACGTACTGACATGAGGAAAGTTTCCAACCGATTTCTCATACACGATAAGCAGTTGACCGGCGTTTCCTGGTGAAACGTTTTTGTGATGCCTCGTCTAAGGAGGAGAAATGCCTACCATCAAGTTTCCGACTTTGATAGAGGTCGGATTGTAGCCTATCGCGATTGCGGTTTTCGTATAGCAACATTACTGATCGCGTTGGTCGAGATCCAATGAACGTTATCAGAATATGGAATCAGTGGGTTCAGGAGGGTAATACGGAACGCCGAGCTGGATCCCAACGGCCTCGTATCACTATCAGTCGAGATGACAGGCATCTTATCCGCATGGCTGTAACGGATCGTGCAGCCACGTCTCGATCCATGAGTCAACAGATGGGGACGTTTGCAAGACAACAACCATCTGCACGAACAGTTCGACGACATTTGCAGCAGCATGGACTATCAGCTCGGAGACTATGGCTGCGGTTACCCTTGACGCTGCATCACAGCCAGGAGCGCCTGCGATGGTGTACTCAACGACGAACCTGGGTGCGCGAATGGCAAAACGTCATTTATTCGGATGAATGCAGGTTCTGTTTACATCATCATGATGGTCGCATCCGTGTTTGGCGACATCGCGGTGAACGCATATTGGAAGCGTGTATTCGTGATCGCCATACTGGCGTATCACCTTGCGTGATGGTATGGGGTGCCATTTGTTACACGTCTCGGTCACCTCTTGTTCGCATGACGGCACTTTGAACAGTGAACGTTACATTTCAGATGTGTTACGACCCGCGTCTCTACCAGTCTTCGATCCCTGCGAAACCCTACATTTGAGCAGGATAATGCACGACCGCATGATGCAGGCCCTGTACGGGCCTTTCTGGATACAGAAAATGTTCGACTGCTGCCCTGGCCATCACATTCTCCAGATTCTTACCAACTGAAAACGTCTGGTCAATGGTGGCCGAGCAACTGGTTCGTCACAATATGCCACTCACTACTCTTGATGAACTGTGGTAACGTGTTGAAGCTGCATGGGCAGCTGTACCTGTACATGCCATCCAAGCTCTGTTTGACTCAATGCCCAGGCGTATCAAGGCCGTTATTAATGCCAGGGGTGGTTAGAACAATCCGATTTCTCAGGATCTATGCATCCAAATTGCGTGAAAATGCAATAACTTGTCCGTTCTAGTTTAATATATTTGTCCAATGAATGCCCGTTTATCATCTTCATTTCTTCTTGGTATAGCAATTTTAATGGCCAGTAGTGTAGGTTACCCTGGATGTCCCTCATCAATTCCTTGTGCTTCTCCCCGGGGAGGGGTGGGGAAGTGAAGGATCGCCTTGAATGTAAGCGGGTAACCTGACACCGGATGTTAGCCTCATACCCTCTTTATCTTATCAGCGACGCCCACTATATCTGAAACGCCCACTGCTGTCTTGCTATATAAGACGCCGTAATGCGAGATGTGCGTGCGATCGGCCCACCTTCGATCAGTTCCTTGGAATATTGGCGGTGTTTGAATCAGGATGATTCCACAACGCATCTAGTGTCCCGTGGGGTCCATATTATCTAATGTAGTTCCTGTAATTTGGGTGCTACACGTTTCTAGTGAGATATTTATTGTTCAGGTGCTGATGAGTGTATCAGTTTGGGAAATGAAGCGACACTGTGGTCATTTCATTTAATTGTGAGGTTATGATACTTAAAAACAATACTTAGCAGTTCACATCATAAGCTAGTGTTTGGGAAAGACGTTGGTTGCTTCTTACAGGTTGTTCACACACATCTGCGCAGCCATCGTAGCCACCACTACATTGGGCATTGCGCCCAGTGGATGTAGGGGGGCTGGAGACGGTCGTCGCAGAAATGTGACGTCACGCTTAATCGACAGGACCGGTTCCGAAGGGTTCCCCAGAGGAATGCTGCTGTCGAACCTCTCATGCTGCCATAGTACACGTCTGAAGAAATTCACGAACCGTCCTACTCTGGTAAGGAAGATTCATGAAGAATGGGAGAACGCAAAATATCGGATCGTCGGCGGCAAAGGAGCCACAATCGAGGAATTCCCATTCATGGGTTCACTAGAGAGGAATGGATTTCACGTCTGCAGTATGTGTGTTATCACTATGTCGTGGCTCCTCACCGCTGGCTTGTGCCTCTACGACGTAAATATTGGTGATTTAAATACTGACCCGATTTACTACAATGTCGCCGCAGGTTCAGCTCTCCTAACTGACGGGGAGACTAGGCCGTGCGTCGTGGAGCAGGTTCGTATGTATTTCCTTGTGGCAAGTACCTTTAGGACATACTGCAGTACAATTACGTTAAAGTCAATGTCTAAGCGATCTGAATGTCGACGAGAGGCAGCACGTTCCGTCAATCGTGACCACATATCCGAGCCAATTAGTGTGTTACCCGCGAAAGGTAGGGTACGTGGTTCTAGTACGTTTCGCGCATAGTTATCATGCATCAATAAATTAAAAACAGAAAAGCACACACTCTGCTGTAGAGTGGCAAAGAGCACCCTTAGTATAGTCTACATAACAATTTTCTATAAATTGTCATTGGGTAGTAACTGCAATACTGATCATCATACCAACATATCTGTGTTATACACTAAATCTAGGAGGGTTTCCCAGAAAGTAATGCATAGTTTTTTTTCTCAGCCGAAAACAATGGTAGGAAAGCAAAACGTTACGTATGTATTATTTGAAGTCTCCTGAGTGAACGCGCCAAGCTTCTGTCACTTTCAACAGATAGCGTAGCTGCAGGACAGATTGAAAATGGCGTCTGAAGGTGATGTACGTTATAAGCAACGTGCCGTCATTGAATTTCTCACTGCAGAGAAAGAAACTTTGGGGAATATTCACAAACGCTTGTGTGAAGTCTATGAGGCATCTGTTGTCGACAGGAGTGCAGTTAGTCGCTGGGTACGGTGGGTGACGTCATCAGAAGGCGGTTCGGCGGAGCTCCACGATTTGCAGCTGACACGTGGCGGTGAGCTGATGTTGTCATTCACGAGGACAGACGCATTGCGATTAGGCAGCTGGCGCTGCATCTGCCTGTCAGAAATGGGAGTTCAGACAGTGAAGCACTGGCTTCGCCACCAGGACAAGGATTGGTACCGACAGGGCATATACGCCCTTTCTCAGCACTGGAGGAAGGCATAGAACGGGATGTAGATTCCGTGAAAAAATAGGGTGTGTAGATAAAACACCATTCTTTTGTGTGTGTAATTCTCATTATGTTTATTAAAGAATTGTTGAAGAAAAAAATGCGGTGTATTACTTTCTGGGCACCTCTCATATAACTGCACTTCGAATGTTACCTTACAGTGTGTGGCAGAAGATACTTCTTTTATCACTCTCACTTACCCCTTCTCCTGTAACAGTCACATATGATCTGCGGGAAGGACGATTGCAGATAGGACTCCGTGCGAGCTCGAATATCTCTGCCTTTTTTTCCTCGGGTGCTTTTCGCGAGATATACGTTCGTGGAAGTAGAATATTGGTTGAATCTTCCAGGAATGTACACTCTCAGACTTTTACGGTAGACCATAACGTGATGCAGAATGTCTCTCTTGCGGCATCTACTACTGCAGTTGGCTGAGCATCCCCGTGATGTTTTCGCACTAACTCAATGGACCTATAACGAAACGTGCTGCCCTTGTTCGGATTTTCTCAATTTCCTCTGTAAATCCTATCTAAGTCATTATCTTAGATACGGTAGTTTTAGACACTAACATCCAGCCAGAGCGACTACCGAATGTACACAGAGCGAAGTAGGAACTTTTAAAGCCATAATTCAAGATACAACCGCTTCAAGGAAGCGGATTTGATGCTGATGCCAGAGTAGACGAATTGGAGCGAGCGCTGTAGATGACACAAGACAAGGCGATCCCAACATCTGTTAGGAAGTCAAAAGGGTTGAAAATTCCCTCGAGTCTCACCCTATGGTCTTTAAGGCGTAAAGAAAGGCAGGCGAGGCGATACTACCAAAGATTTTTAGGGGAAACAGGACGACGGACAAGGCTGATTTTCTATCGAACAGCCAAACAAAAACAGAACTGCTACACCAAACAAGAGTAGAAAGATGGGAGGTCTGCATTAAGAATCAAATGGTAACAGATGTTTGGGGTTTTCCATACAAATTTACAATAAATAAGGTTCAATCACACACTGTATTATCAACCGTGAGAAGATTCAACGGCATGATGCTGACAGACTGTGAAACGGCAGTGCAGTATCTGCTCAGAACTTTGTTGCCGGACGATATAACGATGGAAGAGACAGAGTTCCATAAGCATCGTCGCTCTGAATTACTAGAGAAGCATGTGAATAACCGTGTTGTGATTCCATTTGCCCAGGAGGAAGTGAGACCGGCAATAATGAAGTTAAAGAAGAAGAAAGCACCAGGACGTGCTAGAGTACTGGCAGAGGTGTTGCATCAGCGAGTCGACGAAATTATGCCACTTGTAACAGTGCTAATAAACGAATGTGTTTTGCTGGGTCGAGTGACCAGAATTTGGAAAATCTCGAATATCATTATACTAAAAAAGGGGGAAGACAAAGACCCAAGATAACCGAAATCTTACAGGCCAATTTGCTTGGTAAATGCTCTGCCGATGTACGGTTTCAAGAATGAGAAAGCCACCGAGTATGCGATGAATCACGCAGTGAATATCGTGTGCACCTGCGTCGACAAGTATGTTGTAGCACAATGGTCGATATTGCTGGGGCATATGATATTTTGTGGTGGCTTGCCCTGGTCAAAATACTGATACAGATGGACTGTCCAAGGAGCCTCCGTAACAGTCTACGAGATTACTGGACAGACAGTCAGGTGCAGTTAGAATATCTTGGAAACATAATTGTGAAAGACTTCACCAGAGGTGGTCCCCAGTGTTCTGCTTGTGTTCCAGTGTTCTGAGATGTTGGCATAGAGCCATTACTGAACCAGATTCAGAGTATAACAAACACTAGAGGCTACATCGCCTATGCAGACGACCTGCTCATTACAGTATCTGCTAACACAAAGGCTAAATGAGAGAATATCAGTAGGGTAGTTCTTGAAAGACTAAGCATCTGGTGCGCAGAAAACAAACTAACGATAACAGCACAATAAAACAGTCTGTATCTTATTAAAAGGAATACCAACAAGAACGAGAAATCCCTCAATCGGAATAAATGACAATATATGAGAAGAAAAGAAGTACATAGGTACTTTGGAATTAACATCGACGAAAAGCAAAACTTCCATGCACATGTAGAAATCGTCTGCCATAGAGGAATTAAAATCCTAAAGAAAATAGCAACAACTGGCCAAAGAAGTTTTCAGGTGGCATTAAGTGCAGTAATAAAGTACTACAACGCAATCTTACACGCTATTGTGGGCTACGGATCGAGCGTTTGGGCTCATAAAACCAGCACAGGCTGTACTGCGAGCGCAAAGGAGTATAGTCCTGAGCTAGGCAGGGGTGTATAAACAACACCAACTAAGACGTTGTTGGTGATATTGGGCTTGCTACCTGGAGACCTAGCAGTAAGAGAGGTGTACAATATTTGCTCAAAAAGCGCGAATATGATAGAGTATTGGAGATAATGGGCACAAGATACATATCGAATAAGGAAATAAATCATGCATAGAGATTGACAAAAAACCTGGAGCATGGCAGAACAGGGAGGAGAACCTTCCTGTTCCTTCCTAACATAAAAGAAAGACAAGAATGACATACTTCCTTACGACCAAGAGAGTACTAGCAGTACTAGCAGTCTGGACGTTGTCCATATCCCAGCTATGTACTAAAAATAAGATAGCACACCACAGGGACTTGCGAATGTGAAGCAATTGGTACCCCAGATCACATCGTCTGGGAGTGTGCCATTGGACAAGACGTTACAGACCAGGGCAGGAATGGATTAGGAAATTCAACAGTCTATAATACAATAAGGACTGAAGGACTGTGGCACTAGAAGAACTCGCTTACAGCTAGGATATCAGCTAATTGAACGGCAAGCTTATATAGCTGAGAGACAATCAAGAAGGGGCCTTACATCATGATAAGGAGACTCTCCAAGGCAAAACACCCACCTAGAAAAACATTCAGGAAGCAGTAGGGAGTGAGGCTCTGGGAGGACCAGCATGGACTTCCTGAGACCTGACAGCCATCTTCCAATCCCTTCACCTTGGGTGGCACATCAGCACAGTCCCTGTTGAGTCCGAGTTACACCTCGACGAACTGAGGGCAAACCATCCAGACAAATGAGAGATCCAGCTTGGTTATAATACGAAGTACAGTAGTGTAGTGTTGTGTAGTGTAGTGCTGTGTAGTATATTGTTGTAGTAGTGTAGTCCAGAATTATAGATTACGGAATCTGAGATCTACCAGTGCTGCATAGTGTAGCACACCAGATTTCCCCCCCTTAAATAGCGTAAAGCTTAGTTATTATCAATACATTTGTAATATTTGTAATCATGTTGGAATATTATGTGCTTTCTTCATGCAATTCATGAGCGACATTTGGTCTGTTCTTTTCTAGGGGGTGTTTCAGAGTTGTTGGTCAATAATTCACATGTGGAAAGTCGAGACCCAAATTAGCTGAAAAGCTACAATAAACGTGGGTCTGCATATCAACCGGTGCCAAGATACCGCATTAACTCGAGTTGGGAACTGACTGTAAATGACTCTGGGACCACGTTATTTACATCAGTATCTCAAGGTTTGGGGTCGACTATCTGTTTCTCTACACAAGCGCAGTAGTGGGACAAGGTTCGTGTCAGGTCACTCTGCATTGTTGCCAAATTCATTCAAGATGGCGGCGATGACGTCATCCAAGATGGCGGTATGTAGACTTAGCAACAGCGCATGACATCATCCAAGATGGCGGCTTTTGGCGGGAAAAGAGGCCAATTGTGCTATGTCCACTAACCTAACCTCAAGAAAAAATGGCGGGAAGTTTGAATTTTGGCGGGAAAATAGGCCAATTGTGATACATCCACTAACCTAATCTCCAAAAAAAAATGGCGTCAGTTTTGAAATTTGATGGGAAAATAGCCCAATTGGGCTATGTCCACTAACCTAAGCCTTCAGAAGAAAAAATGGCGGGAAGTTTGAATTCCAACAGGATGATGCATGCAAAAACCGTACTTGTCTTTATTATTATTGATTATCATTTATTAACATTCATTATCATTTATCATTATTTGTTACCATTTATTATTATTTACTATCATTCACTATTATTTGTTATTATTGACCTGTGTCCAGTAGAAAATTCCCTCCAAATTCAAATTCCAACACAAAAAAGATGCAAAACCTTACTTTAGTTCATTATTCATTATTATTCATTATCATTTATGAACATTCATTATCATTCATTGTCATTTATTATCGTTTATTATCATTCATTATCTTTTTTTTTTTTTACAATTGTATTGACCAACTAGGATCACATTAAGAACTTCAGTTCCTCTTCTTCCTTTGTTGCTGTTTCCTATTTTTCCAGTATTCCCTCATTTTCTCCCCATGAAATCTCTTCCTTTCTGCTGTCCATGTTGTTCCCGATTTTTTATTTCTTCTGCTTTGAAAGCCTTCCAAATTTAGTATTTTGTTTTTAAAACAGTTTCCTTCGGCAATTTCTGATTCTTTGATGTTGTTTTTTTTTCAGATCTTTTCTTACTTCTGTAATCCATGCTATTCTCGATTTCTTCTTCCAGAAATATAGGAGTATTTGTTTTGTTATTCTGTTTCCATCCATTCGGTAGAAATGTCCAAAAAAGGTTAATCTTCGTTTGACCATTACTTCAGATATTTTCTCTATTTTTCTGTAGGTCTCCTCATTACTTCTTATTTCCCAACCATCTGCAGTTTTCATTGCACCCATTATTTTTCTAATAATCCTTCTTTCCTCCAGTTTGTCCATCCTATAGTTCATCATTAGGCATTCAGATCCATATAAATATTCTGGTCGTACCATTGTGGTGTAGTGTTTTAGTTTTGTTTTTCTAGATATACATTTCTTGTTGTAAATATTTTTGGTCAAACCATATGCTCTTTCCAGTTTGTTAATTCTTACATATATTGCAGATTTTTCTAGTCCATTCTGTTGTATAGTTTCTCCAAGATATTTAAATTTATTTACTCGCTGTATTTTACCTATTTGTGTTTCTATGTATTTTGGTGCATTTTTTTTATTTGTCATGAATTTTGTTTTTTCAGCTGAAATTTTGAGAACAGTTCTGTTTGCTAATTTTTCCAGAATGTTTATTTGAGTAACTGCTTCTGTCAGGTTTTCTGAAAGTATTGCAAAATCATCCGCAAAAGCCAAGCAGTTTACCTTAATTCCATTTGTTTTCCTTCCCAGAGTTATTTGTTCAATTTTGTGTTTTTTAGCTCCGAATTCCAGGTCCTTACAATTTTTTCTAGAACACAGTTAAACAGTAAAGGTGATAAACCGTCACCTTGCCTAGCACCAGTTTTTATTTCAAAAGGCTGAGATACTTCTCCCATAAATTTGACTTTAGATACTGTACATGTTAGTGTTTCACGAATTATGTTTGCTAATTTTGATTTAACACCAAATTCTCTAATGACCTTATCTATCGTTTCTCTGTCTATACAGTCAAATGCTTTCTTGAAATCTATAAATGACACTAGTATTGGTCTGCTGGTTAACATTCTATGGCGAATTATTGACTTTAAGTCAAAAATTTCTTCTGCACAGGATCTTCCCTTTCGAAAACCACCCTGATATTCTCCTAGATGTTTGTCTAAAGTATCTACCACTCTGTTGAGGAGAATTTTTGATAATATTTTGTATGCCACTGGCAGAAGTGACACTCCTCTGTAATTACTGACATTTTGTTTGTCTCCATTCTTATGTAGCGGGTGGATTAATGCTGTTTTACATTCAACTGGAAATTATTATTAACTGGAATATTATTATTATTATTATTTATTATTATTATAGGCGTATCTCCACTGGAAAATTACGCCAAATTCAAATTCCAACAGGATAATGTCTCGAAAACTGTACTACTATTTATTACTTATTCAAGATGGCCGATTTTCTCGGCGAGAAAGCCATTTTCCTTACATACATAACAAAAATCTATCACAAGTTCAGATCCCAACACCATAATTGATCACACGTACGAAGTTTCTCCATCACTTATCTTTTTTTTCACTGGTAGCCTATCATAATCGTGTCAAATAATAAACTGCACTTATAGTAACGTAAGTCACGTCCTTTGATTTTGCAGGGGGGATGGGACTGAAGACTATTTCAAGCAGTACGGTCATCACTTGTTCTCCAACACAGTCAGCACACACATCTTTGATATCGCAGTGCAGTCGCCATGACGTCCGCGCTCCAAATGAATTAGTTTAAATCCTCGCCACACCCTGGCCAGCGCGCGGAGACACTGCCGACGCCTGTGATGTAAGGCGCCCGGCAAGTCGCGCTGGACTCGCGGTACGCTGGGGGCGATCCCAGCGATCGCTCCCACGTTGTAAACATGTTTTCGCTGGACACGCTGGACGTCACAACAGTCCCCTGTCCGCTCACCACGTGTATTCGTCGCCTCCGCACGTTTCCCGCCAAAATTGTTTGCCTCGGAGCTGAATCACACAACGGTCGGCCGTTCCCTGCCACACTTTTGGCGCCAAAGTTGTTTTCCTGGGCACGTTCAAACCTGTCGATGCCGACCGCTCACCGTCCACCATGTGTCCTTGTGCAAGCGAGAACGCAGTGCTATACTTTTGGCGGCAAAGTTTGCTCGACAGTAGAATCCGCCATGACTTTGTAACAGCACGTTTGGTCCGCACTAGAACGCTCGCTAATTGACTCTCTCTCGCGCGTGCCTAATAACTGTACAATCGCTGCACCGCCACCCCGCTTACGTCACACACCCTCCATACACGCGACAGGCATAGTCTTCTGTAAATACCTAAGTACTTAATTCCATTTCGTTTTTAATCATATTAAATAATTCTATTTACAATTTCATATACGTATGCAAAGGTGTTCAACTACCTAATTTCAACTACTTTTCGAGGACCTGACAGCCACCACTCCCTAGAAACCAGCGCCAAGTTTGAAATCTGCCAGTAAACAAAGCTCACTTGCGCTTCCGCCACCAACCTAAGAAAATTGTTGCAAGCGAAGCTCATCACCGCTAAATTAAGCCACCAGCACTCAATCTCTTCCTACACGTTTCGGGTAAAAGGACTCGCCCTGTACTAGGCTCATGGATGGAGGACCCAATTTACTTTATCTAGGAATGGAGTATATGTATCACACCGACATGTACGACACCATACAGACCTCCAAAACACTCCTACATAACTCATTTATAATACTCTAGACACAAGCTTGCTAATTGTAAACAGTTAAAAATAACGCATATCACAGCCTACAGACATGCGAACCGCTGGTAAATAACGCAAAACATTTACATCCAAATAGCCTAACAATTCCTAATTTTTGCAAATAATTTCAGTGCATAGGCTGATGGAAGGGGTAATGAGTGTACTTTATTTATTTGGGGCATATCTTTTTGATACTTTTGCTTCTCATAGGTTTCGATATGTAAGGCTGACCTAAGGCATGTTCTGAACTCCAGTAGTGCGCTACACTTGGCAACACAAACACACCCATCAAGATATTCATTCAAAATATTCATTCCAATCCAGACCTGTACCTCCTCTACAGATAAATTTGTCCAGTTATTTGTCGACTCACTCACAGTCTGACCAGACTGCAGTTTTTTGCGCAAAAACCACCCAGACTGCGCTGTACTGCTCGGGGAAGTAAGGAAGGACTGCATTCTATTTATTTGGATCCCTTTTCTTTAGTCGTGGAGTATATTTGTCACAAAACACCCGCACTGATCCGACTGTGGTCATCTGACACAGGCCACATACGCGTAAACAACTCTTAATTTCACCACACAATAGCAAACAGCTCGTAAATAATGCAGTACACAGTATCAGCAGACGAGCTCTGTACTCTTAAAGTCTCCAAGTAAAGCACCGCACAGTACACATACACGCTCGCAAAATAGTGCAACAGATGCGCCCACACACCCCCAGCTGTCAAACCGACAAAACGTCTCTGCTCGGCCTCCCCCCAGACATGACCTCAACACAGTCGCATTCGCACCTAACAACGAAGAAACTGATATCGCCTATGCTCCAAGGCCGCGCGTGCGTGCGGTCGGCGGGGGTGGGGGTTCCTGAGTCTCCAGTCAAGTTCAGCTTCCGAGCGCTCGTGACAGCCGACCAGAAAGGCCACTATCTTCTGACACATGTCAAAGCTGCATTGTTCTTCTCATGTATACCGCCGGCGTCTCAGGTCCGGACATGCCTTCACGTCTATTGTCAGAATAGCTCATAGCAATCACTCTGATTGTGTTGCAGGAGCGTGTAATCATTGAGATCACTCTATTTCTTTTTTCGAACAACTTATTTAACCATACAGTATATCTATCACGCTATCACAAAACACCCACCCAGGTGTGCCCTGGGCCATGTTGTACAGCCCACACACACTCACCCAGTCATAATTTCAGTACACACTACAGCAAACTGCTACTAAATAATTCCTCACACAGATGTGAAGATATTCTCAGTACTCGTAAACTATCCTAATAACGTATAGCAGAGCCTGCAAATCAGCTCGCAAAATAACTCAACAGACGCGCGCAGGTACCCCCCCACTCCGCACTCTGCCAACAGGATCGTGAAGTCACCCATCCGTCTGATTTGAGACCTCGCACAGCCCCTGCTCGGTTTCCGCAAGCGTGAGTTGGCGCGGTCAACGCGCTCGTCAGCGGTCACACACATACGTCCGTCCAGGATCGCGATCCGTCACAATGCCGAGTTGCGACCACCGAACGCGGGTGAAAGTCAACTTTATATCAACGTAGCATAGTCCAAAGCGCAACCTCCATACACTAGACACATCATAGCAGCACATGTCTTTACCGCCTATGACACAGTAGCACACTGTGCATTGCTCCTTACACGACATTACACGGCCCTTTAACTTAACATAACTACACATCCCTGCTCTCGCCTCGTCGCGTGACGAGCCATCTAAAACCTTCTCAATATTATTCTTACTTTACAAATTTTTTTTTAAAAAATAAAACCTAATTTACACCTCCCAGCGCACCTAACCTCACACCCGTCCCACCATCAACGTACGCAAACGTCCTCAGCCCTATCTTGACACTCATATATCACCCCACAAACCATGTCCTTCAATCAATTTATCATTCTAATCCCCTCATTTCGAATTACAAACGTAGCCTCTATCCAAACTATATTCAACTCATCTTTCTCGAACTTTCAACAGTAAAATTAATTTTACACACACCCAGAAATACCAAACGCAATTAAAGAGTCAAACTTTTATACTGAGCATCAAGCATATACGACAGTCACACCAATATTCAAAGCCTGGTCCATATTTACCACCACCACCTTGAATTAATTATTACCATTGCCGCAACATTCTGCCAGCGCTCGATTTCTATTTATTTTTCCGATCTTTACTGTTGTCACTAGCAGTCGAATATCAATATCTATAGATTGCATAAATTTCCACATTAAAAAATCTCACCCCGCCGTTTACAGACTCCTATATCCGAACACATAGCATCATTCAACTATCACTTTCTCTTATCTAATAACTCATCCATCAGATCTGGGGGCAAGGTCACCCCTTTCTTTCTTTCTTTCAGCAGCAGACAGCTATTTTCTTTTTTTTTTTACAGTGTTAGCTAAATTGCGCCATCGACTTAACATCACCATTCGTGAAACACATCTTCAAATACGTAAACACTCTTACTTAATTACACAGCGGTCCCGCTGAGGACATGACCTTCAACATTACAGTTCTTAATCCAATAACCACCGAAACGTGTACTAAATGCTCAAACTAATCCCATAGCAGCTTCTAAAGTGAGAATCCTGTGGCCGCCGGCGGCACGTCGAAACCACGTAGCTGTCCATCTAAACAGCCGTCCACTCAGCCCCCAGGACCATCATGCTGAAGTGGGCTCTCCCCATACCTGCTCTCCAGCTATTGTCTAACGACATACAGTGCACAAATCAATTCCTGAATAGGGCAGATCTCTATCTCCCCCTTGCATCTCCAACAGGACATGTAAACAGTGTCTCCCCCAGCCAGCGAACCCGACGTCATTCACCCTTCGCTGACAATTTCCGCTCACACATCTTAAACACACGCATATATAAAACCATATTCACTCCTGCCAAAATTCGCGTATTAATAAAAAAGCATTCTCCCTTTCTAAGCATAGATGAGTATGCATTTATCTTCACCCATTTGATCTCTGCAATTTAAGTCAGAGAAAGGCGTATCTATTACCTTCTGCAACCTCTCTATAAACAGAACGATCTCAGTTACAACAACAGGACATTGTTTTGACCATTTGCCGGAAATGCGCGCAATGTTGTATGCCTCAAACTAGGTACAAGTACAGCAGTTCCTCAACATCCTATCAACTTTATCCTCTACCATCAAACAGTGAAAATGTCACGAAGGCACCAATGCGATCCACCTCCAGCGCGGACAAAAGGAATTCACAGTACTCTCCCTGAATAACTCAGAGTGCAACCATCCAAGAATTCCTAACAGCTTGCCAAATCCGACACCTCAAACTACAGATGCCTGTATGAACAAGATCACATTAAATATACACACGCTGCAGAGACCCCTTTAAAGTTTGATCACCCATACTCTAAGCGAATGAGAAGCTGACTCTAGTCCTTGTTAAAACAGTGTTTTGTAACACGCTTTTGCACACTGCCGAGCATTTCGTCTTTGTTCCGCGACTTCGAAGTCAGTGTCTCATTCTAAACAAACATTAACACGGACTGATGCATGGCCTCTCACAGGAAACTATACTTTGCACCTTGTAAATCATATTCTTACAGTCGATAGCATAACATTGAATGATTTTAAATAAAGGACAGCCACAACACAAGGAAACTAGAAGAGCCTGGTGGCGTTGTAGCGACTTCCCTCGAAAGTGATTGACGACCTCTACATTTAAACTCATATGTCGCAGTGACCGAATAGTTTATAACTCTGCGTTCCAGTTCTAATTGGTCATTTTTGCACACAAGTACGGGATCACCATTTTCGGTACTAGCAACCCCAGAAGATGCGGTCCATCAACCAAAGATTGTCCCACAACTCAAGCAAGCATTGTCAGTCAATCATTATGTTGTACCCAATACACAGATGCGATGGATAAGACACCACCGATCTACTGTAATGTTATCCATCACTGCTGATACCTGCGAAAAACTTTACAGTAAGTCCAACACTGGCCAATCATGTGACAGCTAGTTTTCTTAATTTCAGTATCATAGCTAAACCATACATCCTCTACTTTGCAAATATCATTGCGAACATTCATAGATGACTGTTCAGCATGTCCATTCACACTTAATTCTCGAACACATAAAGACGATTAAATTATACCAGACAATTTCTAAGACCTCGCGCATAGTACTCGATCAATCTCTCTGCGTATGGCGGTCACACAGCTATCTAGTCCTCTTACGTTAAAAGACCATCCTCACCTCAGCATTGACAAAGCAGATGCCAGACTGAGATTCATTGGAAGAATCATTAGGAAATGCAATCCCAAAACAAAGGAAGTAGGGTACAGTATGTTTGTTCGCCCAATACTGCTCAGCAGTGTGGGATCTGTACCATACAGGGTTGATAGAAGAGATGGAGAAGATCCAACGGATAGCAGCGCGCTTCGTTACAGGATCATTTAGTAATCGCGAAAGCGTTAAGGAGGTGATAGATAAACTCCAGTGGAAGACTCTGCAGGACAGACGCTCAGTAGCTCGGTACGAGCTTTTGTTTGAGTTTCGAGAACATACCTTCACCGAGGAGTCAAGCAGTATATTGCTCCTCCTACGTATATCTCGCGAAGACACCATGAGGATAAAATCAGATAGATTAGAGCCCACACAGAGGCATATAGACAATCCTTCTTTCCACGAACAATACGAGACTGGAATAGAAGGGAGAACCGATAGAGGTACTCAAGGTACCCTCCGTCAGGTGTGCATGTACATAGAGTTACAGAAATCAGAGCAACCTCTCTCCGAATGCGGAGGTGACTGGATACGTTTTGGTTGCATTTAGAGGCAGTTTTAGAACACAGAACGATAGCTTATGTCGCGGTCGCATGGATGTTTCTGACATAAAATCGAAAGAAATGCGAAAACTGATTAGCGCATACGTATAAGCTAACCTAATATACACCGAAATGCGGTGAAAATGAGAACGTATTTGCTTATCTTCTGGTTCGCAGGGGGGAATTTGTACATGGAGTCAAGTATGCGGCAGCAAGAGGGATGCATGACATGGAAGCGAGCGGAATAAGGAAGGCAGTCAATTTTTTCTCGTTTAGTTCGTATTATAGTGTATGTCTACTGAGGTAGCAGTGATACACGCGAGTTGAATACTGTATTTGATGCTTTTCAGGAGGACAGAGAATCATTCACGTCTAATCTTACATCTGTGTTAAATGATAACAGAGAGTGTATGGGATGATCGAATGAGGCAGAGCTGCAACTAGGTACGATTCAAACGTTGACTCATTTATTCTAGAGAAGGTCGATTTTTTTCCCAGTATTCTATTTGGATGCTTTAGTCACGTGATATAGCCAGCGATCTAGCCGTATGTGGCTACGTGTTCGCTATGTGGTTTAAAACACTGTCTACTTGCAATCGTTAGCGGTGAACCCGTCGGTCATCTAAGGACCTTCATCTCATGTGTGATGAATGTTGACACATTCCTCTAAACGCACATTGATTTACGCGATCCCCACCCTGTCGCATGCTTGGTGTAAAATCGAGACTTCAGCGTCATAACTAAGTTAGCTGCGGGTATTTGTGAGGGGCTGTAATCATTGTGTACACACCTACCCGACAAACAGGTGTTTACACAGTCGGTGACAGGAGGACTTGTAGTTTTCTCATGTTGGACGCTGCTGTTATGCATATCTGTTTGCTTGTAGGATGTACCGGCTGCTAATAACTATCATTTTTATATAGACCTGATTGAGTAATAGTATTATTTCTGACTCATGATCTGGTGTGATCATTGGGCACTAGACGTGTCCGCAGGGCTATATTGGACTCGTATCATATAAAGGAAAAGTTTTACGATTGGGGTAGAGATAGCTCAGCGTCGGGTGACCGGGAAGAAGGGTGTATGTCTGACAGGACGGAAAAGTAAGCCATCTAAAAGGTTATCGCCAGTTTTTAAGTGCTGAACGTTCTAGTCTTAGGAGTGTGTGTGTATTTATGTTCTCTCTCTCTCTCTCTCTCTGTCTCCTACCGGAACCTTCGATGCACCGATCCTGGACTCTAGAACAATACTTTACACATGATAGATTGGATGATTTACTTAAAAATGTGTCGAACTACGTTGTGTATAAATATCGCTCCGCTCTTGTTCTTCTTAACTGTATGCTATTAAATTAAGACACTTTGAGATCTGTTACTATAGATCGATATGGTGTGCTAAGCTCCAAGACTTAGTTACATTTCGAGAAATGTGGTGCACTTGGAGGGATTAGGACTAGGAAAGCTCTATTCAGTCAAGAGAGGTGGAGTGTAGGTGTATTCGTCTGCTCGGTTGAGGAATAATTGGGTAGCGATGTTGCGGGGTAGGTTGGTCGAGATCTACATCTACATCTACATCCATACTCAGCAAGCTACCTGACGGTGTGTGGCGGAGAGTATCCTGAGTACCTCTATCGGTTCTCCCTTCTATTCCAGTCTCGTATTGTTCGTGGAAAGAAGGATTGTCTGTATGCCTCTGTGTGGGCTCTAATCTATCTGATTTTATCCTCATGGTGTCTTCGCGAGATATACGTAGGAGGAGCAATATACTGCTTGACTCCTCGGTGAAGGTATGTTCTCGAAACTCAAACAAAAGCCCGTACCGAGCTACTGAGCGTCTGTCCTGCAGAGTCTTCCACTGGAGTTTATCTATCACCTCCTTAACGCTTTCGCGATTACTAAATGATCCTGTAACGAAGCGCGCTGCTATCCGTTGGATCTTCTCTATCTCTTCTATCAACCCTATCTGGTACAGATCCCACACTGCTAAGCAGTATTGGGCGAACAAACATACTGTACCCTACTTCCTTTCCTTCCGGATTGCATTTCCTTATGATTCTTCCAATGAATCTCAGTCTAGCATCTGCTTTGTCAATGCCGAGGTGAGGATGGTATTTTAACGTAAGAGGACTAGATAGCTCTGTGACCGCCATACGCAGAGAGATTGATCGAGTACTATGCGCGAGGTCTTAGAAATTGTCTGGTATAATTTGATCGTCATTATGTGTTCGAGAATTAAGTGTGAATGGACATGCTGAGCAGTCATCTATGAATGTTCGCAATGATATTTGCAAAGTAGAGGATGTATGGTTTAGCTATGATACTGAAATTAAGAAAACTAGCTGTCACATGATTGGCCAGTGTTGGACTTACTGTAAAGTTTTTCGCAGGTATCAGCAGTGATGGATAACATTACAGTAGATCGGTGGTGTCTTATCCATCGCATCTGTGTATTGGGTACAACATAATGATTGACTGACAATGCTTGCTTGAGTTGTGGGACAATCTTTGGTTGATGGACCGCATCTTCCGGGGTTGCTAGTACCGAAAATGGTGATCCCGTACTTGTGTGCAAAAATGACCAATTAGAACTGGAACGCAGAGTTATAAACTATTCGGTCACTGCGACATATGAGTTTAAATGTAGAGGTCGTCAATCACTTTCGAGGGAAGTCGCTACAACGCCACCAGGCTCTTCTAGTTTCCTTGTGTTGTGGCTGTCCTTTATTTAAAATCATTCAATGTTATGCTATCGACTGTAAGAATATGGTTTACAAGGTGCAAAGTATAGTTTCCTGTGAGAGGCCATGCATCAGTCCGTGTTAATGTTTGTTTAGAATGAGACACTGACTTCGAAGTCGCGGCACAAAGACGAAATGCTCGGCAGTGTGCAAAAGCGTGTTACAAAACACTGTTTTAACAAGGACTAGAGTCAGCTTCTCATTCGCTTAGAGTATGGGTGATCAAACTTTAAAGGGGTCTCTGCAGCGTGTGTATATTTAATGTGATCTTGTTCATACAGGCAACTGTAGTTTGAGGTGTCGGATTTGGCAAGCTGTTAGGAATTCTTGGATGGTTGCACTCTGAGTTATTCAGGGAGAGTACTGTGAATTCCTTTTGTCCGCGCTGGAGGTGGATCGCATTGGTGCCTTCGTGACATTTTCACTGTTTGATGGTAGAGGATAAAGTTGATAGGATGTTGAGGAGCTGCTGTACTTGTACCTAGTTTGAGGCATACAACATTGCGCGCATTTCCGGCAAATGGTCAAAACAAGGTCCTGTTGTTGTAACTGAGATCGTTCTGTTTATAGAGAGGTTGCAGAAGGTAATAGATACTCCTTTCTCTGACTTAAATTGCAGAGATCAAATGGGTGAAGATAAATGCATACTCATCTATGCTTATAAAGGGAGAATGATTTTTTATTATTACGCGAGTTTTGGCAGGAGTGAATAAGGTTTTATATATGCGTGTGTTTAAGATGTGTGAGCGGAAATTGTCAGCGAAGGGTGAATGACGTCGGGTTCGCTGGATGGGGGAGACACTGTTTACATGTCCTGTTGGAGATGCAAGGGGCAGATAGAGATCTGCCCTATTCAGGAATTCATTTGTGCACTGTATGTCGTTAGACAATAGCTGGAGAGCAGGTATGGGGAGAGCCCACTTCAGCATGATGGTCCTGGGGGCTGAGTGGACGGCTGTTTAGATGGACAGCTACGTGGTTTCGACGTGCCGCCGGCGGCCACAGGATTCTCACTTTAGAAGCCGCTATGGGTCTAGTTGGAGCATTTAGTACTTGTTTCGGTGGTTATTGGATTAAGAACTGCAATGTTGAAGGTCATGTCCTCAGCGGGACCGCTGTGTAATTAAGTAAGAGTGTTTACGTATTTGAAGATGTGTTTCACGAATGGTGATGTTAAGCTGATGGCGCAATTTAGCTACCACTGTAAAAAAAAAGAAAAAATAGCTGTCTGCTGCTGAAAGAAAGAAAGAAAGGGGTGACCTTGCCCCCAGATCTGATGGATGAGTTATTAGATAAGAGCAAGTGATAGTAGAATGATGCTATGTGTTCGGATATAGGAGTCTGTAAACGGCGGGGTGAGATTTTTTTTATGTGGAAATTTATGCAATCTATAGATATTGATATTCGACTGCTAGTGACAATAGTTAAGATCGGAAAAATAGGTAGAAATCGAGCGCTGGCAGAATGTTGCGACAATGGTAATAATTAATTCAAGGTGGTGGTGGTAAATATGGACCAGGCTTTGAATATTGGTGTACACTGTCGTATATGCTTCATGCTCTGTATAAAATTTCGACTCTTTAATTGCGTTTGGTATTTCTGGGTGTGTGTAAAATTAATTTTACTGTTGAAAGTTCGAGAAAGATGAGTTGATTATAGTTTGGATAGAGGCTACGTTTGTAATTCGAAATGAGGGGATTAGAATGATAAATTGATTGATGGACATGGTTTGTGGGGTGATATATGAGTGTCAAGATAGGGCTGAGGACGTTTGCGTATGTTGATGGTGGGACGGGTGTGAGGTTAGGTGCGCTGGGAGGTGTAAATTAGGTCTTATTTTTTTAAAAAAATTTTGTAAAGTAAGAATAATATTGAGAAGGCTTTAGATGGCTCGTCACGCGACGAGGCGAGAGCAGGGATGTGTAGTTATGTTAAGTTAAAGGGCCGTGTAATGTCGTGTAAGGAGCAATGCACAGTGTGCTACTGTGTCATAGGAGGTAAAGACATGTGCTGCTATGATGTGTTTAGTGTATGGAGGCTGCACTTTGGAACTATGCTACGTTGATATAAAGTTGACTTTCACCCTCGTTTGGTGGTCGCGGCTCGGGATTGTGACGGATCGCGGTACTGGACGGACGTATGTGTGTGACCGCTGACGAGCGCGTTGACCGCGCCAACTCACGCTTGCGGAAGCCGAGCAGGGGCTGTGCGAGGTCTCAAATCAGACGAATGGGTGACTTCACGATCCTGTGATCACGGTGCGGAGTGGGGGGTACCTGCGCACGTCTGCTGAGTTATTTTGCGAGCGGATTTGCAGGCTCTGCTATGCGTTATTAGGATAGTTTACGAGTACTGAGCGTATCTACACATCTGTGTGAGGAATTATTTAGTAGCAGTTTGCTGTAGTGTGTACTGAAATTATGACTGGGTGAGTGTGTGTGGGCTGTACAACATGGCCCAGGGCACATCTGGGTGGGTGTTTTGTGATAGCGTGATAGATATACTGTATGGTTAAATAAGTTTTCGAAAAAAGAAATAGAGTGATCTCAATGATTACACGCTCCTGCAACACAGATCAGAGTGATTGCTATGAGCTATTCTGACAATAGACGTGAAGGCAGGTCCGGACCTGAGACGCCGGCGGTATACATGAGAAGAACAATGCAGCTTTGACATGTGACAGAAGAGAGTGGCCTTTCTGGTCGGCTGTCACGAGCGCTCGGAAGCTGAACTTGACTGGAGACTCAGGAACCCCCACCCCCGCCGACCGCACGCACGCGCGGCCTTGGAGCATAGGCGATATCAGTTTCTTCGTTGTTAGGTACGAATGCGACTGTGTTGAGGTCATGTTTGGGGGAGGCCGAGCAGAGACGTTTGGTCGGTTTGGCAGCTGGGGGTGTTTGGGCGCGTCTGTTGCACTGTTTTGCGGGCATGTTTGTGTACTGTGCCGTGCTTTATTTGGAGTGTTTAAGAGTACAGAGCTCGTCTGCTGATATTGTGTACTGCATTATTTAAGAGCTGTTTGCTATTGTGCGGAGGCGACGAATACACGTGGTGAGCGGACAGGGGACTGTTGTGACGTCAAACTCGGCAAGTTCCAGCGTGTCCAGCGAAAATATGTTTACGACGTGGGAGTGATGACTGGGCTCGCCCCCAGCGTACTGCCAGTTCAGCGCGAGTGGCCGGCCGCCTTACGTCACAGGCGTCGGCAGTGTTTCCGTGTGCTGGCCAGGGGATGGCGAGGATTTGAACTAATTCAGTTATAGCGCGGATGTCGTGGCGACTGCACTGCGATATCAAAGATGTGTGTGCTGACTGTGTTGGAGAACAAGTGATGTCTGTACTGCTTGAAATAAAGTCTTCAGTCCCTTCCCCAATGCAAAATCAAAGGACGTGACTTACGTTACTATAAGTGCAGTTTATTATTTGACGCGATTATGATAGGCTACCAGTGGAAAAAAAAAAAAAAAAAAAAGAAACGGAGAAAGTTCGTACGTGTGATCAATTATGGTGTTGGGATTTGAACTTGTGATAGATTTTTGTTATGGATGTAAGGAAAATGGCTTTCTCGCCGAGAAAATCGGCCATCTTGAATAAATGATAAATAGAAGTACAGTTTTCGAAACAGTATCCTGTCAGAATTTGAATTTGGTGCAATTTTCTAGTGGGTATAGGCCTATAATAATAGTAAATAACAGTAATAATAATAATAACAAAAATAAATGATAATAAATAATAATAAATGATAATGAATGTTAATAAATGATAATCAGTAATAATAAAGACAAGCACGGTTTTTGCATGCATTATCCTGTTCGAATTCAAACTTCCTGCCATTTTTTCTTCTGGAGGCTTAGGTTAGTGGACATAGCCCAATTGGGCTATTTTCCTGCCAAAATTCAAAACTGCCGCCATTTTATCTGGAGGTTAGGGTAGTGGACATTGCTCAATTGACTTATTTTCCCGCCAAAATTCAAACTTCCCTCCATTTTTTCTTGATGTTAGGTTGGTGGACGTAGCACAATTGGCCTATTTTCCCGCCAAAAGCCGCCATCTTGGATGACGTCATCGCCGCCATCTTGAATAAATTTGTCAACAATGCAGAGTGACCTGACACGAACCTTGTCCCACTACTAAGCGGAACTACTTCCCTTTCCCCTTCCGTGCACTGTGCCATACCGGTCTGACAATCCATTACAAGCGTGAAGGCACCATGGGCAGAGTACCTTGACATTCACTTCATGTATGGCAAAGTGAAAGGCAGTGCCTCTGAGGCTGTACGATTGTGTGAATAAGCTTTTCCTCTCCGCAGGCACCGCGACAGGTGTACATGTAGCCGATTACATCAGCGCCATAGAGAAACCGGGAATTTCTCACACTATGTACGAGAAGATCGATTCAGGTCCGTAATACCCGATGTTGTGGAAAGGGTGTTAAGCATTTTACACGAACGTCGAGTAGGATTGCTACCCAAGAGCGTGACCTGAGTCGTAGCAACGTCTGGCAGATTTTGCATCGGCAAGAAATCTATTCATATCACATCCAGCGAGTGGAAGCTCTCAACAATGCTGACTTCCCTCCAAGAGAGAATTTCTGCATACGTGTGCAACAACAGTGTACCCTGAACACCCTGTTTGTAAGCAGTAATCTGTTACGGGAAGGTTGGATCTACCCCTTGCAATATTTTGAACTACCATAACTGTCACATTTGGGCTCATATCAATCGTAATGGAACACATGTGTAACGACGTCAGTAGCTTTATTCGTTGAACGTCTGGGCAGGACTGCTCGGAAACAGCATGACTAGATCGCACTTCCTACGACCAGACAGCAGTGCATGCGGGTTTTGCGGACTATACTTCCAGATGTACATATGTTATTCCACTGAACCATCGCCTCAACATGTAGTTCATGCATGACGGTGCTCCAGCACATTTTCATTTACGAGTGCATCGCCTTCAAACTCGGACGTATGGTCAACATTGGATAAGTAGAGGATGTCCTCTCCATGGCCTCCAAGGTCTCTGGATCTAAATCCCATGGATTTCTGTGTTTCGGGTCATGTCAAAAGCCTGGTTTACGCTACCGGATGAACTCTCTTGAGGAATTACGCTTGCGGATTGAAGCAGCCTTCCAGCATTTACAGAGTTGCCCAGGACTCCGTGAGAGGATTCCCAGTTCTTTTCAGAGTCGAGTTCAGTGTTGCATTCAGACACACGGACAACATTTCGAACGCCTGATTTAACGTTTACAGATGCCATGTGTTCCAAGACACTGACGAACCGCAACAGAAACTGTGTTGCATCTTGAGAACGGTTGATTTTTGGACCCATGTTTCTTGGAGCTTTTTAGTTACTTTTGGCCTGTACTTTCCACGTGTGAATTATTGACGATCACTCTGAAACACTCTGTATAGGTAACAAGCTAAAAGAAAACAGCTAATAAATAAATGTCAATCCTATCGGGAACGATTATCAGACTGACTAGCAATATTCAAGTACTGGTTGAACGCGAGTTTTCTGCGCTACGTCATTTGTTAGTGTTCTACATTTATTGAGGATTTTTTCAATGAATCTCGCTCTGGCATCTGACTTAACTGCGATTAGTTTCATGTGGTTGTTCCACTTTAATTCGCCCCCTACGAATACTCTTAGATATATTATGAAATTAATTGCTTCCATTGACTCCTCTGCAATCCTGTAATCTTAGAATCATGAGTCTCTCTGTCTATGCGGGCGCAATACTGTTTATGTCGAGAGCTAATTGCCATGCACCGAGCGGACGTTGTCGCATTTCTACAATTCTCTAGCTTAGCGAATTCTCTGTTATACAGCAGCATCCACAAAATCCTCATAGAACTTCCGACTTTGCTTACTAGGTCATTTATTTATAATGTGGAATATAATGGTCCCAGAAATTACTCTTTTGTCTGAAGACTTCTCTCCGTTGAAACAGACCTGCTGTCTTGTGTTTACTAGAAAGTCAGCAGTCCAAACCCTATTGGTCTGACATTTCGTACTATCCCATTGGGTTCATTAGGCGGCAGTGCGGAACAGTATCGAACGCCGTCCGAAAGTCAAGGAATACGGCGACCTGTACACGCGTATCATTTCATTCTGGATCTCGTGGACAAGAAGTGTGAGCTTGGTTTTACACGATCGTTGTTTTCGGACAAATATTGGGTCCTACAGAGGAGATTTTCGGTCTCCAGAAATACGCGAGCATAAAACATGTTCCAAAGTTCTACCACAGACGGACGTCAGAAATACAGGCCCTAAGTTTAGTGCGTCTGTTCAACGACCCTTCTTTAAAACGGGAATGAGGGTGCTTTTTTCTCCAGTCATTAGGAACGCTTCGCTCACTAGCAGACCTACTTACTGCACACTTCTGCCAGAAGAGAAGCATTTTCTTTCACATACTATTTGCAGAATCGAGTTGTTGTCTCACCAGGTCCCGTGGCCTTTCCTCTGTTGAGCGATTTCGGCTGCCTTTCTATCCCAAAGTCGCTTATTTCGACATCTCTGATTTTGTCGTTGATGCAACAGTTTAACTGATAAACTACACTGTGATCTTCCTCCTGTGAAACAGTTTTGGAAAAAGACGTTTAGTATTTCGACCTTATCTGTGTAATCCTCCGTTTAGATTATACTATGGTCACAGAGTGTCCGGACAAATGGTTTCGACCACTTTACAGATTTAACATCAGAGCAAAACGTCTTCGGATTTTTTGTCCAATTTGCAGATAGAATTTTGCTTTCTAATTCGTCGAACCTTCACGCATAGCCGTCCGTCAATTTTGGCTTAGTTTCGTTTTGTCTGTGAGGTTTAGGTTACGTTTAAATTTGCAATTAACCCTCACTTTGCTCTCGTAGCAGCTTTCGAAACCAGTTGTCAAACCAAGATCGGTCTTTTCCATTCCTTATAATTTTTATCGGCACATATCGGTCTAAAGCGTATTGTACGATGCTGTTGAACTCTGTATATTGATGCTTAATATTGTCAGTGCTGGAAATGAAATTTTCATGTTGACTTGTTAGTTGATCTAAAATCTGTCTCTTGTCGCTCTTACTAGCTCTTCCTGTCTCTCTTTGTATTCCTTTTCACAGCCGTATTCGTTGATGCTGTAACTATGTGATTCCTTGTTCTACGCTAAGTCGAAAAGTTCGGGGCTCATACAATGTAAGCTTTCACGGCCGGTATTGTCTTCACTTAAAACTTCGTCGGAGACGAGACGTCAGGAGACAGTTTTATACTTCGACCACGGCCTATCAGCCCGGAAGTTTTAAGTGAAGAGTTCGGGGCTGTTTGTCGCCAGAAAATCTAAGATGTTATCCTCGCCAACCAGTTCTCTGAATAGCTACTGAAGGTAATTTTCGGAGAAGTACTTAGAGCAGTTTAATTCGATTCTCTGTCCCTACTACCAATTTTTAACACTTTCATCTCGTCAGGCTAGGAGACATTCCGATGCACGTTTTATCGCATGCTATATATGAAATCGATCTAACAGAGAACAAACGTGCCAGTTTACATTTTACTATTGTGTACTGATTTCGTCTCAAACATTGCTAATCTTTCTAGTGTACTTTACGAAATATGTTGTGCATTCCATTCGTGAGCAATACCCATTGTTACATATTGCCCCTTGCGTAATCATTCCTCTTGTGAACTTTTCGTTAACTTCGTTTCTTGATTATCTGGATAAAAAGGAGACAAGAATAGTGAGGATATACAGCATTATCTTAGATTTCTATGAGCACTAGCTATTCAAGAATACAATTGTAGTGGAGTAGTGCCATTCCTGAGACGAAGGGCTAGTTCATCTCCTTATGCGAACAAACCGATCACTTCGCCTAGCACTCTTATGTAAACAAACTAGTGTAATTTAAGACCCTAATGTAAACAAACATTTTGGATACAGTCATATTAATGTTAATGTAAGCTGTAATTTAGGGTAAAAAGGTTTTGGCTTAATGACCAACACATAAACAAACCACACACTCAGTTGTGACCTTTCATATCAACCAAATGGGTGCCATATGTTTTTATCCCAAAATAAACAAACCGTTCACCAGTGCTTCTAGCTCTGTTTATGGAAGTCTAATCTATGATCAGATTTTTTTAATCTATCATAATTACTGTAACTTACGTCTGATTGTGGCTACCTCCCATCATCCAGTCCTGTAATGCAATTGGGTGATGTATAAAAGTCATACCGGGCTGAATTAATGTATTTCATGACCCAAAAATGACGTCAGGCATTTTAACACTACAGCAGAGGTGTTCCATTTGCAGATGTATTCAGAATATTGCGACCAGTATCATGTTTTGAAATGTGTGACTACCTTGTATTGATATTTCCAGTTTTGAGATAATTCCTTTCAGTCTTGTCGATTTTCTCCCGTTATTCCAAAAATTTTCGAGACCGTCATCCAAAGACAAACGTAAATATGAAACTCTAAAATTTTAATATAGGTAAGTGTGAAGGATAATTTTCCATTACTGAAGACATGTGCATATTGTGAAACGATGTGCTGTAGACGGATGAAGAATAACTTGAAAAAGTATTACCTGTGGAAGGTTCCGCATAAAGAGAATAGATAGGTAGATTAACGAGTAATTAGTGTTTAGGGTGGTGGTTCCAGCGATGGTGCCAAGTTGTAAGACTTTTTACTAAACCTCCAGAAGTGTCTTACTTTAATTAGTGAGTCCGTAGGGAGTGAGATAAGAGGCCGTGCTTTTCCATCCAAGACTTACAGAGGTTAAGACAATCCGTCCTCAGATTATCTCAGTGAGTCGTCACGTAGGGCTGTCTCCTACCTGTTTTGCCACAAAGCTCTCGTAGTTGACGTCCCTCGCAGAAGCAGTATCGGCGCCATTGGCTTCTCTGGAAAGTGCAGTTCCATATCCTGTAATTTCTAAGCGACGAAGCGGGAAGTTACATTACTTGAAATAATGTTCCTGGATGCCCATCAGATGCGTTTATTTACGAAAACACCGTAAAGTGGTAATAAATGAAACGAATCAGAACTAGCAGAGCCTTGAGAGCGTGGTCTTACGACAAAATTATATCGAAAGGCGTCCTATCGGTGACTGGCGACTATGGCGCGCAGTCTAGATCTCATATTTACACTCGTGGAACATCGTAACTGTCCGAACAAATCTGTTATCTTCAACACTGTTTGTTTCTTTCTTGAAGTGACTATTGTCTTGTATCTTAATGTTCTTCTAAAAAAGTATTTACGAGGTGCATTCAAGTTCTAAGGCCTCCGAGTTTTTTTCTCCGGACTGGAAAGAGATAGAAACATGCACATTGTTTTAAAATGAGGCCGCGTTCATTGTCAATACGTCCCAGAGATGGCAGCACCGTACGGCAGATGGAATTTTACCGCCAGTGGCGCGCATGAGAACTGTTTTAAATACTTAAAATGGCGACGTTTTCCTTACTTGAACAGCGTGCAATCATTCGTTTTCTGAATTTGCGTGGTGTGAATCCAATTGAAATTCATCGACAGTTGAAGGATACATGTGGTGATGGAGTTATGGATGTGTCGAAAGTGCGTTCGTGGGTGCGACAGTTTAATGAAGTCAGAACATCGTGTGACAACAAACCGAAACAACCTCGGGCTCGCACAAGCCGGTCTGACGACATTATCGAGAAAGTGGAGAGAATTGTTTTGGGCGATCGCTGAATGACTGTTGAACAGATCGCCCCCAGAGCTGGCATTTCTGTGGGTTCTGTGCACACAATCCTGTATGACGACCTGAAAATGCAAAAAGTGTCATCCAGGTGGGTGCCACGAATGCTGACGGACGACCACATGGCTGCCCGTGTGGCATGTTGCCAAGCAATGTTGACGCGCAACAACAGCATGAATGAGACTTTCTTTTCATCGGTTGTGACAATGGATGAGACGTGGATGCCATTTTTCAATACAGAAACAAAGCGCCAGTCAGCTCAATGGAAGCACACAGATTCACCGCCACCAAAAAAATTTCGGGTAACCGCCAGTGCTGAAAAAATGATGGTGTCCATGTTCTGGGATAGCGAGGGCGTAATCCTTACCCATTGCGTTCCAAAGGGCACTACGGTAACAGGTGCATCCTACGAAAATGTTTTGAAGAACAAATTCCTTCCTGCACTGCAACAAAAACGTCCGGGAAGGGCTGCGCGTGTGCTGTTTCACCAAGACAACGCACCCGGACATCGAGCTAACGTTACACAACAGTTTCTTCGTGATAACAACATTGCTCCCTACTCACCTGACCTGGCTCCTAGTGACTTTTGGCTTTTTCCAACAATGAAAGACACTCTCCGTGGCCGCACATTCACCAGCCGTGCTGCTATTGCCTCAGCGATTTTCCAGTGGTCAAAACAGACTCCTAAAGAAGC
Source organism: Schistocerca cancellata (assembly GCF_023864275.1). Classification (NCBI taxonomy): domain Eukaryota; kingdom Metazoa; phylum Arthropoda; class Insecta; order Orthoptera; family Acrididae; genus Schistocerca; species Schistocerca cancellata. Next base: position 940,721,074 of record NC_064627.1, read on the forward strand.
CTTCGCCACTGCCATGGAATCATAGCCTCAGCGTTGTGAAAAATGTGTACGTCTGCAGGGCGATTACGTCGAGAAGTAACGCCAGTTTCATCGATTTCGGGTGAGTAGTTAATTAGAAAAAAAAATCGGAGGCCTTAGAACTTGAATGCACCTCGTACAGACTTCTCCTAATACCTTCAGTGCAAAAAGTGGAGTTTATTAGTAGATATTTATCAAACAAAGTCACTTGTTTCGTGCCAGGATGGTTGTGGATTCCCTACATATCATTGCTGTTGTAACTGCCATTCTCACTCCACCGTCTACCTGCAATGCCAGACGGTGCAACGTCTACCTCAGCGAGCGTAGGAACCGTAATGTTACTCCCTGCTAAGCATTCAGCAGTGCCTGTCTGAACTTATTCAATGCTGCCAATATCTACAGACGCCAAACAAAACGTAAATCTGGAAAATAAGGTAATAAAATATAATCTGAAAATAAGGGTTACGTTACACATCCCCCTCGTTAACTTGTTTTCAAAGTTGTGGTTCCTTGTAAACAAAATTGCAATTTTGGAATCACTATACATACATCTACATAGATTCTCCGCAAGCCACCATAAGGTTCGGGGCTGAGGGTATGCCGTACCATTACTTGTCATTTCCGCTCTTCTTCCACTCGCAAAGAACGACTGTCGGGACGCCTCCGTATGAGCCCTAATTTCTCATATCTTATGTTCGTGGTCCTTACGCACGATGTACGTTGGCGGCAACAGAATCGTTCGACAGTCATCTTCAAATGTTGTTTCGCTAAATTTTGCCAGTAATGTTTCTCAAAAAGAATTAACGTTTTGTTCGGAGCTACCGGTAACAAATCTAGCAGCCCTCCCCTGCACTGCTTCCATGTCTTCCTTCAATCCGACCTGGTACAGATCCCAAGAATAGGGCAGTACCCAAGAATTGGTCGCACCAGCGCCCTATGTGCCGTCCCCATTACAGGTGCACCACTCTTCACTAAAATTATGCAAATAAGCCGAAGTCAACGATTCGCCTTTCCACCACAGTTTTCACATGCTCGTTCCACTTCATATCGCTTTGCACGTTACGACACTTAACTGTGTCGAACTGGACACTAGTAATATTGTATCCGAACGTTACAGGTTTGTTAATCCTACTCATCTGCATTAACTCACATTTTTCCACACGTAGCGCTATCTGTCATTCATGACATCAACTGGAATTTTTGTCTAAGTCGTCTTGTATCTTTCTATAGTCATTCAATCTCGACACCCTACCGTACACCACGGTATCATCAGCAATGAACCGCAGAGTGCTGCCCGATTTAAGAAGTCTTCGAGCCAATGTCATATCTGTGAATTTATTCCGTGTATTCGCACCTTCGTTAACAGCCCGCAATGGGGCACCGTGTCAAATGCTTTCCGGAAATATAGAACTATGGAATCTGCCTGTTGCCCTTCATCCACAGTTGTCAGTATATCATGTGAGGAAAGGGCAAGCCACATTTCGCAAGAGCGATGCTTTCTAAAACCATGCTGATTTGTGGACGTAAGCTTCTTAGCCTCAGGGAAGTTTATTATATTAGAGCTGATGATGTTTTCAAGGATTCTGCAGCAAATAGAATGCTTAGGAGCAGCCTGTACAACTTAGGTCATTTTATATCTCTTGTTTTTTTCATCAAATGATTTATAGCATTTCATTATGAAACGTTTTTAATATAAAATGTAATTACTCAATAAATATCAAGATTTCGTAGCTAGCAAACGTATTTCCTTAACTTTCAGAGTGATTATATTAACAAAATCCTTGAATTTATGCTCTCATAACATTAAATATCATTACTCTTTCAAGTTGAGAACAATTGAACACAATTCACATAGGAAACCTAACGCTTCAAATATAATTTCTAACACAACAAATATCAATTTCTCAGTGTTAATTGGGTATAAAAAATCTGCTAATGTCACCAGCAAATATTATTTGATTTTACAAAATATTTTGAAAGACAATAGACTATGTCGCTCACATTTTCCAGCGGCTGACTGACCGTACCAAAGAAATCCATCGGAACATTTTTCCACAATTTACACTATACAGACACAAAACAGACCAAATACACTAACACAATAAACACGGGAGCTTCATTTATTTTTACTACAGTGTATTGATGTTCACCAGATATTACTATTTTTTTCTTTTGTAAAGGAGCACGTACGACTCAAAGTTGTTCTTTGAGAACTCATGACCGTGACGCGCAATATTTAGTTGTAACACTGTCGCTCGCCGGTCAAAGTCGCTGGTCCTAGACGATGTGTTCCCTTGATTACAATCATTATGTGCTTATATGGCAATTGCGTCTCTTCTTACTCACTGCTTATCTGGTTTGGCTCTTAGGGTTCGTCACACGTTTACATGAGTTCCGGATTTTCCCGTGTTTCTATCCGCCATTACGTCTAGTACGAGTACGCAACAAAAACGTGTCATTTAGAAACAAGATAATGATAACTGTTTAAATTTTCCAACCTGATTATTGTGCTAATTATATTCATAATCCAGCCAAGAGGTAAGGTCAGAAAACCCTTCAAGTGAGAATTTTATTAACTCGTGAATATTTGTTTTTAAATGCATTTCTTTCACTAATTATTCGATAGTAAACAACTAATTCATCGTATGATACGCTAGTAACCTGCGTCTACACCCGCGTCGGAACACCTTCAAACTATTTCTCTACCGACTCATTATCGAACTGTATACGGGAAAACCAATACCAGAGCTCTTATTTATCATATTTTATTAGGATGCTAATTTCTCTACGTGGCCGCGTGCAAAATATTTTCATACTCTGAGGAGAGAAATTTGGTGATTGAAATTTCAGGATAAGATCCTGTCGCAACGATAAGCGCCTTTGTTCTAATGACTACCATCCCAATTCTCCTATCACGTCCGTGTTTCTCTCTCCCCTATTTCGCGATAATAGAAAACGATTTGCCCTTTTGGACTTTTTCGATGATATTCGGCAAACCTATCTCATGCGGATCTCACATCGCTCAGTAATACTTCAAAAGAGGACGGACAAACATAGCTACGAGGTCTTTTTATTGAACGTGTTCCATTTTCTAAGTGTTCTACCAATAAATCCAGTGTTTGGTTTGATTTCCCTCCAACATTATGCACGTGATCGTTCCAATTTGAGTTATTCGTAACTGTAATCCCGAAGTATTTCCTTGATTTTACAGCCTTTGGATTACTACGTTTTATCCTGCAACCGAAATTTAGCAGACTCGTCTGATAGTCATGTGGAATAATTCACAATTTCCATTATTTAGAGTCAATTGCCACTTTTCGCACCATACAGAAATCTTGTTTAAATCGTTTTGGAATTTGTTTTGATCATCTGATGAGTTTACGAGACGGTAAATCACAGTGTCATCTGCAAAGAATCTAAGAGGGCTGCTCAGGTGGTCTCCTGAATCATTTATGTAGATCAGGAACAGCAGAGGGCCAATAATACTTCCTTGAGGAACTCCGGATCCCTTCTAATCACTCAATGGTTTTCAGCGACTGCTATTTACTTTGACATCTCTGAGAGGAAATCACGTATCCAGTCTCACAACGGTACTCCAGAGGTGCGCAATTTGAAACCTCTTGTGAAGAACGGGGCCAAAAGCCTGCAAGAAATCTAAAAATATAGAACCAATTTGACATACCCTATCGATAGCACTCATTACTTCGTGAGAATAAGGAGATAACTGTGTTTCACACGAACGATTTTTGCTGAATCCGAGCTGACTATCATCAAGAAATCCTTTTCTTTGAGGTCATTTATTTTGTTCGAACAAAGAACATGTTCCAAAATTCTGTTATAAATCGACGTTAGCGATATAGGTCTGTAATTCAGCGGATTACTCGTATTTCCTTTCTTGGGTATCGGTGTGACTTATGTTACTTTCCAGTCTTTAAGTTCGGATCCTTCTCTGAAACTTGACTAGTGTAGAATCAGGACTCGAGCTTTGTCATTAATAAGTGATTTAAGCTGCTTGGCGGTTCGGAGGATATCTCTTTCTAAGTTACTCTCGTTGGCAGCTTAATCACGATTCCAATTCTGGAATACTTACCTCGTCTTCTTTGGTGAAGGGATTTCGGAAAACTGTTTCCAGTAATCTGCTTTAATGGGCTGTCATCACTGACTTCACAGTTGTTATTGCAGAGATAAGGTATTGATTGTATCTTTCCGATGGTGTACGTTACAAACAACCAGAGTGTCCTTGGATTTTCTGCCACATTTCGAGACAGAGTTTCCTTGTGGAAACTATTAAAAGCGTCTCGCATTGAAGTTTGCGATAAATTTCGAGCTTCTCTGTAACTTCGCGAATATAGAAGTTTCGCGTTCTTTTAAATTTGGCATGCGTTTTTAGTTGCTTCCGCAACAGTGTTCTGACCTATTTTGTGTACCGTGAGGGATCGGTACCACCTCTTGTTAGTTTATTCGATATATATGTCTCAATTGCCGTCGATGCTATTCCTTTGAATTTAATCCTCGTACGGTCTACGCTTACACAGTCAGATTGAAGAGAGTGGAGACTGTCTCTTCAGAAGGCGACAAGCGAATTTTTATGTGCTTTTGCAAACATATGTGCTTTTCAATTATTTATGGTGGGTTTGGATGTTACGGTATTCAGTCTCGCTATAACAGCGTTGTGGTCACTAATCCATGTATCCGTCATAATGTTCCCGATTTTCCTGGCTTACTTGTTGCTAAGAGGTCAAGTTTGTTTCCGCACCCATTTACACCTCGAACGGGCTACTTAACTTACCATTCAAAATAATTTTCTGAAAATGCTTTCAGAACGATTTCGAAAGACGTTTTAAACCTACCACTGAGTTTAAATACGTATTTTCACCAACGTATCTAGGGTAGATTGAAGGCACTAGCAACTATAATTGTATGAGTGGGATACGTATTTGAAATAAGATTCAAGTTTTCTTTGAACTGTTCACAAGTGTATCATCTGAGTCGGGGGATCAGTAAAAGGAACCAGTTATTAAATTATTCCGGTTGTCACGTATAACCTCTGCCCGTGCTAACTCTCAAGAACTATGTACGTCAATTTCACTACAAGACAAAATACTTCTAATAGCAATAAATACTCCACCACCATCTCTTTTCTCTCTGAACACGGTTTGATCCTTGGTAAAAATTTCTGTCTAACTTAATTCCAGCGTTAGCCAGCCTTCCGTATCTATCGATGTGAGCTTCAGGGCTTTGTATTAGCTCTGGTTCTTTCACTGGTGCTGTCACTATCTTCCTCAAACGTTTTTCGAGTTCTAACTACTGATACCATTCTATTATTTGTTTAAACTGATCACTTAACAATAAATAATAAATTTCATGACATATCTAGGTCCCTGGCTTTTGCTAAAGAGATGTTCTTGTTGGCAGGTCGTATTCAAACTTTTCATAGGCGGCAGGCTTCTCCTTAACCAACACGGTGTCTCTAACATCAGCTACATTGTATACAGGGTGTTACAAAAAGGTACGGCCAAACTTTCAGGAAACATTCCTCACACACAAATAAAGAAAATATGTTATGTGGACATGTGTCCGGAAACGCTTAATTTCCATGTTAGAGCTCATTTTAGTTTCGTCAGTATGTACGGTACTTCCTCGATTCACCGCCAGTTGGCCCAATTGAAGGAAGGTAATGTTGACTTCGGTGCTTGTGTTGACATGCGACTCATTGCTCTACAGTACTAGCATCAAGCACATCAGTACGTAGCATCAACAGGTTAGTGTTCATCACGAACGTGGTTTTGCAGACAGTGCAATGTTTCCAAATGCGGAGTTGGCAGATGCCTATTTGATGTATGGATTAACACGGGGCAATAGCCGTGGCGCGGTACTTTTGTATCGAGACAGATTTCCATAAGAAAGTGTCCCAACAGGAAGACGTTCGAAGCAATTGATCGGCGTCTTAGGGAGCACGGAACATTCTAGCCTATGACTCGCGACTGGGGAAGACCTAGAACGACGACAACACCTACAATGGGCGAGGCAATTCTTCGTGCACTTGACGATAACCCTAATGTCAGCGTCAGAGAAGTTGCTGCTATACAAGGTAACGTTGACCACGTCACTGTATGGAGAGTGCTACGGGAGAACCAGTTATTTTCGTACCATGTACAGCGTGTGCAGGCACTATCAGCAGCTGATTGGCCTCCACGGGTACACTTCTGCAAATGGTTCATCCAACAATGTGTCAATCCTCATTTCAGTGCAAATGTTCTCCTTACGGATGTGGCTTCATTTCAACGTGATCAAATTGTAAATTTTCACAATCAACATGTGTGGGCTGACGAGAATCCGCACGCAATTGTGCGATCACGGCATCAACACAAATTTTCTGTGAACGTTTGGGCAGGCATTGTTGGTGATGTCTTGATTGGGCCCCATGTTCTTCCACCTACGCTCAATGGAGCACGTTATCATGATTTCATACGGGATACTTTACCTGTGGTGCTAGAACATGTGCCTTTACAAGAACGACACAACATGTGGTTCATGCACGATGGAGCTCCTGCACATTTCAGTCAAAGTGTTCGTACGCTTCTCAACAACAGATTCGGTGACCGATGGATTGGTAGAGGCGGACCAATTCTATGGCCTCCACGCTCTCCTGACCTCAAAACTCTTGACTTTCATTTATGGGGGCATTTGAAAGCTCTTGTCTACGCAACCCCGGTACCAAATGTAGAGACTCTTCGTGCTCGAATTGTGGACGGCTGTGATACAATACGCCATTCTCCAGGGCTGCATCAGCGCATCAGGGATTCCATGCGATGGAGGGTGGATGCATGTATCCTCGCTAACGGAGGACATTTTGAACATTTCCTGTAACAAAGTGTTTGAAGTCACGCTGGTACGTTCTGTTGCTGTGTGTTTCCATTCCATGATTAATGTGATTTGAAGAGAAGTAATAAAATGAGCTCTAACATGGAAAGTAAGCGTTTCCGGACACATGTCCACATAACATATTTTCTTTCTTTGTGTGTGAGGAATGTTTCCTGAAAGTTTGGCCGTACCTTTTGGTAACAACCTGTATACCTCTTATTACTTTAGATTTAGGATATGCCCCTTCTGCTCAATTTCGGCTATGTACCCCGCTCAGAACACACTATTCTTCAAATTCCCTTCCCATATCTTCATCGCGTCCTTAACGTTGATTGAATTTCGTCATCTTGTACATTTCGAAAATATGTTCTGTTTCCTTAAAACAAATTCAGTAACCTTCCATTAACAGCTTCCTAAATTAGTTTTATTCTGTCAGTAACGGTATATACTTTACCGTCATTCCTCATCATATTTGTAGTACTTGAAAACACACTCTTGTACTTTAGAATCGAATTGTTTCCCTTCCTTTTACCGTTTGTAGTTTCTTTTATTTTGTAATTTCTTTTATTTTGACTCGCCTTTCACGGTTAATTAACCCATGTTTCAGTTTATGACTATGAATTTCTTTTTCCGCTTTGTTGTCGCCTTAAATGGAGCAATGTTAAAAACATTCACTTACCATCACCACATAGTATCGCTTTATCGATTCTTTGTACGAAAAGTCAATGTTTGCAAATGTTGTATTATTCTCAGTACCACTGAACTTAACGGTGATTATGTCCTCCTCAAAGGTCACGACATCAGCATTGTGTACTAACAGTTCGTTCCCCTAATAAAACTGATATCTCGATCAATATTTCTCACTACTTGTTCTCTATATATAATTTTTATTAATACTCGTTTCTTTACTCCACCAGCATCTACGACCTCAATTCTCTGCCCTGGAAACACTAGTACGTTCTCTCTACATGTTATTTGCTCATATGATCCTCTTTTTACAATGGCACGTAACTCGCTAAACTGATAAATCTGTTTATGGTAATTCCTATTATCCATGTATTCTTTAACATTATTATTAAATCTGCTGTTGTTATGAAATACTGAACTCCCACCAAGATTCTCTCTATCAAAATGGTAATTCTGTCTACAGTCATACAAATGTAAATTCTCTTCCGTGTTTTCTCTATCACAGTCATTATTTTCTTTACCGTTACGAAAGCGAGAGCACCTTCATTTCTCACCAGTTCCTTTTCTGGAGAAACCATTACCGTATCTTCCGTTTACATTTGTGGGAACATCGCTTACCTTATTACTGTTTTGGTTCTCACCATTCTTTGCTTTCGGCCTCACACACTTCCAGCGGTTAGCTTTCGTTGCTTACGTTGTCAAAGCAATCAGCTGACGAGAAGCCTTTAAAATGTTCCCAGTTTTCTCCCTATGATTCCCGATAAAGCGTAATTTTTTCTTAGTGAAAATCTTGGGTAACCTACCAGCTTCCAAATGGTGGCCTTCATTAACAGCAATTCCAGTTTTCTTCTAATCAGATATCAGTTCCTCTGGCAGGAAATCATTGACCTATTGCTGAATACCAGCTACACTGTGAAATATCTTTTAGCCTTAGTTTACACAAAATTCTGTTAGAGAACGCTGACCCAGTTTCAATGATTTTTCTGTTTAACTTTGAGACTGACACATCTCGTTTTTCAGTCTCATTCGTGACATTTTCGTAGGAAGCTTTAATATTATTTTTGAGCTCTTTGATACATTTATCATGATTTTGTACCTTGGATTCTCTAGAAATTATTCGGTCTAACAGACCCTTAGCTAATGCCCTCTGTTCCTCCATTACATCCCCTATAGGTTAGTGCCGGCCGAAGTGGCCGTGCGGTTAAAGGCGCTGCAGTCTGGAACCGCAAGACCGCTACGGTCGCAGGTTCGAATCCTGCCTCGGGAATGGATGTTTGTGATGTCCTTAGGTTAGTTAGGTTTAACTAGTTCTAAGTTCTAGGGGACTAATGACCTCAGCAGTTGAGTCCCATAGTGCTCAGAGCCCTATAGGTTAGTTTCCTGCATGGCTTCCGTTAGTTGTTGATTAGTGTTCCTAGCAGTTACTTCTATCTTTGCATTTAACTGTTGGTTAGTATTTCTGGCAGTTTCCTCCATTTTCGCTTCGACCTGTTGGTTAGTATCCCTAGTATTTTGTTCTGTTTCCTTTATTAGAGTTGCAAACATTTCCTACCTATTAAACTCCGTGCCCTTATTTTTATTAGCTTTATTTCCTGTGGCTCTACAATCAACAGCAACTGCCTGAGTGTTAGCCCCAGTTATGTTTCCTGCTGATTCTAAAGTTCTTAAAGACGTTTCCTGCTCCCCATTTCGTATTACTTCACTCATTCTAATTGCTGGTCCTTTTGTACGTTTTCCCGCTGGAAACACCATCATCCTCTAATAAATCTACATTTTCTTGAGGCAGGTTTTGCTACGCACCTTCGTTCAGGTTGCTTATTCCAATAGTTTGACTTAACTCTGCAGTTTCTATGCAGCATTACATTTCCTGTAAAACAAATTACTGATACACTCGAATTGAATTTTAATACACTTTAGGCACGCTTCAGCACTGAATTATCATTGTGAGCTCTCGTTCCCTGCCGTACATCGAATCCCAGACCTCTGCATGTGCACCTACAGCGCACCGCTGTTCTGCCACTGAGCTGAGCCGCACAGTTTCCCATGCGATCCTAGGGCGCTGCGGTGCTTCCTCTGTGTAAAACGGCTATCCTTGCCACGCTTCGTGCCTTTGACTTCTTCCTGTTCCACCATGAGCTCTTCTCGACAATCGTTCATTAAGTTTTACTTGTAAAATGTTCATACTCCTTTGCCTCGATTCGTATTTTCCATTATGGGGGCTTACTACGATTCAAGACACATTTTTGCACACTTTGTGCATGTTTTTAATGTTTCTACCTGCAAATCATAAATTTAAGTCACTTTTTAAATTTATCATTCGCTTGCTGCTTCCTTTTCTGTCGCATTTCGTGTGGAAACTGCACTTCCCTTTCTTAACACAAATTGGTAATAAATAGTTCCTCCTACTGGAAGTTATCCATTTGCGATCGGATTTCTTCCCACTCAAAAGTGTCAAATGCATCCACAACAAATTACTCAAAAGCTATCTCATTTTCCCCACAAGAGATGCCAAGAGTAAGATCACCCCCCTTTTTACTAAACATCCAGAAATGTTTCAGTTTAGTCAGTGAATCAACAGAGGATGACATAAGAGACGTACACTATGACTGGCTGAGGTTCTACATCCGAGACATTTCAACTCGTGAATATGGTGCACAGACTAGATCGTGTACTAACAATGTGGAACATCGCAACTGTTCATACAATTTTCTTATCGTAAACATTGTTCGTTTTTTATTGAAGTGACTACTTTCATGCAGTGTAATCTAGCTGTAAAAAGTGTTTATACGATTCTCCTAATATCTGTAGTGGAAAAGACTGACTGTTATTAATACATATTTATTAAACAAAGTCGCTTGCTTCACGCCAGAATGGCTACGGTTTAGCTACGTATCATACCCTGGCGCAACTGTCTTTCTCACAGCTAGCCTGATTACCTCACCCCACCATCTACCGGCAATACCAGATGCTCCAGTGTCTATGTCAGCCAGTGTGGGAACTAAATTCGTACTCTGTGCTATGCGTTTTGCAGTGCTGCCTGAGCTTATTGAATGCTACTGGTATCTGCAGACGTGATATAAAACATAAATCATGAAAATAAGGATATAAAATGTAATGTGAAAGTAAGGGATACCTTATACAGTATGTCCATAGATGTCACAACATGTATCATTGAACAGCAGTCCTTGTCCTTTCGGTTCTGTTCCCCGTGTGACGTAACACCTCCTTCATAGTAGGTGCAAATGACAACTACCGGTTTTGGTACTGAAAATATCCAGTGAGACACAATCTTTTGAAACAACTCGGTTTCGTTTGTAATACTTTCTCTGGAGCACTCTGTCACAGGCTTCGCAGAGCGAAATAGTGTGTACTCACATGACTCATGGATTGTGTGTATTCGTTTTGTGTGTCAGTTACTAGCCCGAGTGTACACTTCAGCAATTCCACAGTGGAGAGTAATGCTTCCTCAAATCTATTATCATATTATATGACTGAACTGACATAGAAAATATTCTTCATAGAGAATCTTCAACATTAAACGCCGAAGTGCGTCACATGTACACACACTCACTCTCATTTATGGTTAATCTGTTTTTTTTTTTTTTCAAGTATGCGCAACTGTCTCTACAGAAACTGAATTAGATATGCTAAGGTCCCACTAAGAGTGCAAATAAATTTCATTTGAAAATTCTTTTAACCTTCCACCTATACAAGAACATTTGACTTGAGCTTCTCTCGTAAAAGCAACACAAACAGAAACATAACCATAATATATACTCCCAATGTCACAAATAACTAATGCGAAATAAAAAAAAGGAAATGCAGCTGGCGAGGCCACCACGTGTTCTTAAGACAATGGATGTGTTGGAACAACTGTAGATACGTTCTGATTACTTGCCTATTTTTACCGCTCTGTCTCTCATTTTTGTCCGCCACTTCAATTTGTAATGGGATTTGCTGGTGGTTCATCTTATTTGTCTTAGTGCAAGGAATGTAGTTCTTTACATCAATGTGCTACATCTTGTTTCGTTTTGGCCGTCAGAGATTTTACACTCTGTGGCAAGTCGTCCACTACGTCCTGCTAGTATGGAATCGCAAGCCTGCGTCATACTTCATTTTGCAAGCTTTCCAGGACGACTCTGCAGGAGCTGTAACGTGTCTATTTGTACAGAACTCTGTTACCAGAGGTGAACTGTGTCTCCCTGACAAATTGCTGGCAAGCCTGGGGCCCCAGGCCATTCTTTCGCGCCACGCCAATACGTTCTCCAGCATGTACTCTGTGACTTGGTCTGGCTTCATTCACATGAGATTTTACTGGATGGTGTACAACCGCAAAAGCAAATTCGCTTATCCATAAAACCCTGCGGGTCATACCACTGGTTGGATATTGTAGTTCTAGAAGTCATTTTAGCATTACATGATCCGCTGTGACCATGAAACATTGGCGATGCAGATAACAAAGGAAATAAGTGATACCAAAAAATACCGTGAGCATTTCTTTTGCAGTAGTTGTATAGTTTTTCTCCGTCCTATTGAGCTGTCTAGAAGTGTAAGCTATTGAGTGTTCTTTCGCATCTATCTTCTGAGTTAAAAAGCTACCTAGAACATGGTTGTTTCTATCACGGTATGGTGATCAGGGAAAAAAAGATGGGGACCAGCAGTTAATAACTCTTCCAATCGCTTAAATGCTGCTTCACTATCTGTTGTCTAGTGAAACTTTACTCTCTTCTGTGATACATGTATAAAAGGTCTTACTAACTCTACAGATTGTCTAATGTATCTTAGACAAAAATTCTGAGATATGTCTATAGCACGTTTATTGTGGAAAGTCTGTTGTGTCTTGTACCTGTCGTGAGTCAGCCCGTACACCACCATGCCTGATAATATGGCCTAAATTGTCAAAGTCTTATAATACTAAGTGCCTCTTTTCTAAACTCAGGGTCAGTTATCCTGCACATACTGTAATTGCCCAAACACGTCTCATTGACTTACCATGTTCTCCTCGATGCCCTTGGAAAAAACACTGATATCGTACAGGCAGACAGTGCATTGCCTTGGTATTAGATCCTGTAGCACCGAGTATAAAAACCATTGGAAAGACGCCAGTGCATGTTTCAACTGTAAGGCATCTGATGATACTGGTAATTACCAAACAGAACCGAAAACACTCTTGCACGTCGATCTTCTGGCGTTACTTCTAATTGGTGGTACCCGGTTTGTAAGCCCATGATGGTAAAATAACGGCATTGCCCCGGAATGTGTAAGGTGTCGGTAATGTTTGAGATCGGATGTTCATCAGTAGTTGTTCGCCCGTTTAAATGTGTATAATTGTAGCATTATATGTAAGCTTTCTTACCATCTAAGGATTTCTTTGGTACAATTACTACCGGTGCTGACCATGCATTGGAGATTTCCTCTATAATTCTTTCCTCTGTTAAAAGGAACATGTAGATAATTTCATGGTATAGTATGTGCATTATATATGGAGCGGTGAGAGAAGCTTGAGGTTCATTATCAGCTGTCAAATGTGCATACCGACTGCACCCGGCACATCCCAACTGCGTGGGGGGTCGAGGAAGACTGCCTGAAGATAGTTGGCAAATGTTTACCGATAGTGTGACCATCTATAAACCTCATTGTGGGCTTGCTGCAAGAAATACCAAAAGTCGAGTCGCGACTTGGCAGCATCCCCATAGAGGTACGCGATCGTCCAACCTTTGACCGAGACGATCGAGTGTGATTTAGTCGCCGGAAAGCAGTCGCTCTCCGGATGTAAGAAGGAAGCAGGTGTAATATGTTGCGGGGTCACACGGAGGTAGCAAGCCAACATCTGTCTTCCTAGGAGCCATACGTCCTCCACCGCGATACAAGTTAAGCGGTGATGGTCGTCATCCACTTGGCGACATTTCGGGCGTAGTGGAGTGTCCACTAGTCCAATTGCATGGAGTCGTTGGTTGGTGTTGAACTTGCCACAGGTGACAGAGAACCACAGTGCCCGAACGAAGGTAGGAAGGAATTTTTGGTGCACATGTCTCCAAATCTTTGGCCAATGCAACTTGGGGTGTTTGAGTTCAATGACATTACGACTTATCCGTCGTAGCAGCCAAACATAAAAATCCTTCGCGCATGGTGGTCACGTGCGCGGAAGCTCGTCCCTGATATAACTAAGTTCCACGATAAATGTTGATACATGCGCAAAATGTGGCGTAATGTTGCCCACCGCTACCGGAGGTGTGAGGGACGCTGGAACTAGGAGATCCAGTAGGCGGGATGTAAGGGAATCACCCCCGCTACGCCATTGCTTGTACATCGTGGCTAGAAGGAGCGCCGTCGCTCGGCAGTGAACATTCGTAAGTCTGAGTCCCCCCCTTGTCCGTAGGGAGCGTGATCGTTGCGTATCGCACCTTGAGGGGCGATCCAATCATCACAAAATAGCCTAGTGCTGATTGAAGTCGACGTCCGAGCGTGAGTGGTAGGGGCAGGATCTGCGAAATATGCATCATTCGAGAAACCACATAAGTGTTCAGATATTCGGCTCACTGCAAAGGATCAAGGCGCCGTAGGAGATGATGTCGGACCATGGTACGTGTGGTCTGTAAAATACGTCGGTAGTTAATTGCCGCAGTATGTTTTACAGATGAGGTAAAGTCTATGCCGGGATAGCGGAATCGTTGCACATAAGGAAACGGACTGATTTCTTCCGGCGTAAGGCCCCTTCCAACCGGCGTTGCTGCCGATTTGTTCATGTTCACTGCACTACCCACCGTCACACTGTGGTCCAACAACAATTCAAAGACCGTCTTCACCTCTTCCTCAGAACGAACGAGCAGCAGGAGGTCGTCCGCATAGGCACGACATTTGAAGGTGTAGCCCCGCAGTTCTATCCCAGAAAGACAATTTGTTAGCCTCCCAATTAATGGTTCCAACGCTATCGCGAACAGCAGCATCGAAAGAGGGCAGCCCTGGCGAATGGATCGTCGAATTTGAATGGGCCCTGCTATACGCCCATTAACCTGTACCAAGGATTGTGCGCCCCCATAAATTCTTCTAATGAGACCAGTAAAACGGTCTGGAAATCCCATTTGTTCCAGCACAGCGTACAGATAGTTGTGGCGCACCTTATCAAAAGCACTGTCAAAATCAACCGCCACCATCGCCGCTTTAAGCCAGCACTCCTCCTCCAGCGCTATCACATCACGGCATTCGCCAGTAGCTGTTTGCACATTCACCGATCCACCCGGTGTCGTCTGTTCTGGAGAGAGAACGCTACGAATTAACATACGACATCGGGACGCTAGCAACCGTGCAAAGATCTTATAGTCGGCATTAAGCAGGGTGACGGGGCGATAATGTGTGACGGTACTTCCTGGCTTCGGTTTATGTACTGGCACCAAGAGGCCTTCCATAAAAGCCGGTGGAATAGGCGCATCGGAATTTAACATCTCGTTGTACATTTCTGTCCATCGTGGTGCCATTTCGTTGCGAAATTCTCGATAAAATTCAGCAGGAAGTCCATCAATGCCTGGGGACGGATTCAACGCACCTTTTGCGATCACATCATGTACTTCCTCACAGCTAATGGCTTCCAGTAAGGTACCCGCGGCTTCCACCGTCAGTGTACGGGAGACGTACGTGGCTATACGTTCGAGGTCATAGACAGGGGCTGCTTCTTCCCGATAGATGTGTTGGTAATGGTCGACGAATGCAGAGACAATGTCCGCTTGACGCGTCACTCTTCGGTCTTCGCGGGTAATTAATTCCCGTACCAAAACGCGTCGTTGGTGCTTTCGTTCATTCACGATGTGGTGCATGGAAGGAATCTCGTGCATTATCGTATCGTGACATCTGGCGCGCACCATGGTTCCCTGAAGATGTTTCCGAGCTAAAGCCACTAGTTTAGATTTTATCCTTTTGCGTTCGATCCAGACGTCCTGTCCCAGCGGACCATCGTCCAGGTCGCGCAGCGCTGCAAAATAAATGTCGGTCGTACGGCGGTGCCATTCTGCCATCTCCCTGCTATATGAGATGAACGTACGGCGAAGCGCCGGTTTATCACAAGTCAGCCACCAATCAAGCTTCGTCGCATACCTTCCAACCCTTCGCTCGCACATCGTCCATGTCTCAAGGATCCGGTGACGGCATTCAGGATCATGTAGATGTTGAATGTTTAATTTCCACGGGGCCTTACTGTTCCACACCTCTCTACGGGGAAGAAGCACCGTACAGATGTAAGCGCTGAGATCGGAAAATGCCAATGGCCAGCGTTCCGCGTCCTGGACATCATTTGCATGAGCCCGTGAGATATAAATGCGATCTAACCTGCTCGCTGAATGACTTGTCACATAGGTGTATACCGGTGCATCTCCATGTCGTAATTCCCACGTGTCACTAAGTACAAGGTCGTTGCAACGATTCGCAACTCCTGGCTGATGTTTGCTTGCGGCCATTGGTCTTTCTGGCTGGGAACATAGTTGAAATCTCCACCAATTATTACACATTCATAACGTCCATGGAAAAGTGGGGCAATGTCTTCTGCATAAAATCGCGCCCTTTCCCGCCGCCGATTGTTTCCCGACGGTGCATAATGATTGATGATGCGTGTCCCAAACGTCGTGAAAGCCATTCCCCTGGCCGACGGAAGGGAACACACGTTTTCCACTGGGAAGCCATCTCGCACGTAAACTGCCACCCCACTCCCATTGTGATCTCCATGTGACGAATAGGATTGGTAGCCTGCGATGTATGGGAGTGCAGCTATGTGGACTTCCTGCAGCAAAGCAATATCCACATCAGATGCCCAAATCGTTTCCTTCAGTAGGTGTATTTTGGCCGGTGAACGCACGTCATTTATATTTAATGTCGCAATACGGTTCGCATGGCGTTGAATCCCACTCTGTTGATGCGCAACAACATCTCCCTGCATCGGCGCTGGGGGTTGAGTTAGAAGACGTTCTCTCGCCCCTCTCCCTTCGCCTTCAGCAATTATTAGGCCGTCTTCGTGAGTGCCGGCTGCCGCTGTATGACGTCCGGCGCCTCCTCAATATCGTCATACCACATCTTTGCAGGCAGTGATATATTCGTGTCCATTGCCACAGCATCTGC
Organism: Schistocerca cancellata; assembly: GCF_023864275.1. NCBI lineage: Eukaryota > Metazoa > Arthropoda > Insecta > Orthoptera > Acrididae > Schistocerca > Schistocerca cancellata. The sequence goes on from NC_064627.1 coordinate 940,737,745, forward strand.
GTCTGGAGAGCCAATTGGTTGTGATTCCTCTTCAGCATCACCACGTTCCGGTACCGTCAATGTGACAGACCGCTGCGGGTCTGATCGAACAGTTTCCATTGCCTCATCCTGTTTCGTAGAGGCTGTTGTGTCGTCTTTGTCCACAGGCACGTCGTCGTCGGGGCAAGGGGAGTCATCCCTAGGAGATGTCGTGCGACGACGCCGTTTCCTCCTTTTCGGGGAACGTTGTTTGCGTGATCTTCCTTCCGTGTCCTCAGATTGTAGGGAATCACGGCTGCCCGACAGAAAAGCATCCGTAGGAACAGGAAGTGTTTCGAGTCCCATCGTTGTACTTGGCGGGAGTTCGGTCGAAACTGATGTTGTCGTCACAGAGTGCGTTCCAGACGGAACAGCATTCGTAGTGGCTGGAACTGCTTCGTGTACTATCGGTGTGCTTGGTGGGAGTTTGGTCTCATCTGATGTTGTCGCCGTAGATTGTATGCTCGATGGAGCAGCATCCTCTGTCATCCCGACGTCTGCTACAAGGTTTCGGAGAGTGGCATCTTGATCTTCCACCGGGGCTGTGGAAGGTGATCGGTAGTACTGTCATCGCCGGCGACGGCTCCCGCACATCTGAAGGCAGTTGCGTAATCCGCCGTTGCATACAGTTCGACCTGAGGTGTCCCTCTTGGCCACAGCCAGAACATGTACGTGGTTGACCATCGTAAATCACCACCGCCTGACAACCACCAATTGTCAGATAGGATGGTACATGCTTCTGAAGATCAATAGTGATCTGTCGCACTCCGTTAAGAACGGGGTACGTGGCGAATTGTGTCCAGCGTTCTGCTGTGTGACCATGTACCGTGCCGTATGGATTAAAAGCCTCGATAACTTCGTCAGCCGGGAGTTCAAATGGCAGCTCAAAACCACGTATTGTCCTTACACCCAGACCAGCATGTTCTAGAGTTACCGTGCCGACATTCCCGTCACTATGGCAAAATCGGAGACCTGCTTTTGTCGCCTGTAGAATTCTCTCACACGCCGCCTCATTTACCATCTTAACATACACCGTGGGACTAACGATGGACAGGTGAATTCCGACAATATCGTTTGGCGGTATCTTGACGTCCTCTCGAATGAATCGTTCCACTGCTAAAGCCTTTGGTCGTTCGTAGTCTTTGCAGAAATTGAATCGTAATGTAGTTTTCCTGTACTTGTTCGCCATGATCGTTGTTACTAGCCCGCGCGCAGATTAAGTCCACAAGCAAACAAACACTCGCACACGCCGCACAGGCAGAAGTATCGGACCTCTGATTCGCACGGCCGCTATCGCCGAACTGTATGAGCTACCCATGCACGACGCGCACCCCCTCCTCACACCTGTACTTCTGCCAGTACCTCGTCTCCTACCTTCCAAACTTTACAGAAGCTCTTCTGCAAACCTTGGAGAACTAGTACTCCTGAAAGAAAGGATATTGCGGAGACATGGCTTAGCCACAGCCTGGGGGACGTTTCCAGAAATAGATTTTCACTCTGCAGCGGAGTGTGAGCTGATATGAAATTCCTGGCAGATTAAAACTGTGTGGCAGACCGAGACTCGAACTCTGTGCCCCTGTGAAAATTTGGAATGGACTGTCTCACCTGTTTGCACCTGTGGCTTCTCACAAAACCGCTGAATGAGGCTTGAAGATCCACGTATTAAATAACATATTGTCGCAGAAGCACCTGAGTGACACAGGCACCGTGGTGCCGTGGTTATGATACTAGACTGTTCCATTAAGGGTCGTAAGTTCAAAACTCATCTGCAGTGTAAAATTTTAATTTCTATATTCGGTTCGAGTACATTCTAGAAGTATCCACAAATGTCAAGACTCATTGTACTGGAATGTTCTATAACTGTATATATACCGTATGTGTTCTGGCCGGAGGCAGTTCGCTCCGCGCTGTTGTATGTGCAAGAGCTGAATAAACCTTCGTTAAGTGAAGTCAGTGTTCGTCATTCATCTAATTACACCTTCTTCATCTCTGTTAAAAACTATGCGCTTCTTCATTGGCCTGGTTACGGAGTCAATTTTAAACAAACCTGACGCACTTTCTATGGCTTTGTCCAATGTTATCGGGAGTTCTATGCGTACTTTTTGCGACATCTCAGCTGGGAGCCCCTTTGAAAAGCATCAAGTGCCCGTTATTCTGCTTCCTGCAGAATAACCTTATTGAAATGATCATCATCCGTAAAATCATATGTGTTAATACTGATTTTTCTGGAAAGGGCCACAAAATTCTCTAAAAAGTTTTCCTTTTCATGTACTGCACCATTACGTTGTCACGAAAATACCTAGAAGCACTTTTTTTCTGTAACAATTTAATGACCCTTCCTGGAAATCTGCGTATGATTGAGCGTCCTGCGACATCTCATCGTACATGTCACATGTTCCTCTGATATTAAGGTTAATAGCTGCTGTTCAGTTGCCCAACTTCGCAGCTGTATGCAAGCTATCAGAAAATACAAAAACACCTCCAGATGTAACCGAATCAGGTAGCACCCGCATCAAGAATGGGTTGAGACACGCTTGAAGTTGACCGTTGACTTATTTCACCTCTTAAACTATATATTTCCTTATATTAACCCAAATTATATTCCTGTAATTTCATTATTTTCATACATAACTCAGTGTTATGTACTTCCAGTTCAGTCATCAAACAGATGTTAGATGCCATCATGGGCTGTTACCTTATGAAAAATAGACATTTTTGCTTAGTACTACCACCAACGGCGTACAGTAAACCAAGACAGAAAAGAAAGAAAAAGAAAAGGTACACCTTGAGAGACCGAAAGAAGAAAAATTAAAGTGGTACCTTACTTGAAAACATGCCCTGATTGACACTGCTGCTGCATTCTCTCCGATTGTGCCCTTCATTCGTCCACCATCACACGGTGAAACGTGGTGTAACGAGGTGTTGCTTTGGGAAGACGTGGACGAGCAGTTCTCTGCTGGAGGTGAGGGCGGGCGCAGACGATATAGATAGCTAACCGCTTTATTAACAGTCAGACATGAATGTAAATCTGTGCATCTCCAACAAACAGAATGTAGACGATGGTTAGCAAAGAGTCAGGTGGTAACCAGAGCTAGGCGGGAAAGCCTAGCAGGACAATGTGGACTATGAACACGGAACTGTGGGGTGGAGAGCGGCTCCGGGTGGTGGCCGTTGCGGCGCTGTCGGCAACTTAGGCTCGACTTCGACCACATGTGCTGACTACTCTGGGCTCAGCACTCTGCAGGTGGTCGCTGCTTCACGGCCTGGAGACGGCAAATACAACTACATCATAAGAACGGCATGACTGGCATCAGCTCTACGTCACTAGTAGGGCCCAGCTGTTCAGATGATGATGGGCAAGATCTTGGGGTTTAAATACTGCAGCCCAGCGTTGAGCTTTTTTTTATTTATTTATTGAAATAATAATAATAATTATACAAACGTAACCCACTTCCTTAAATGATTAGTGGGTCTAATTTTATCCAAGCATTAATTGCAACTAGATAGAGATTTGATTAATTTGTGAGCTACCGCTATTACTAGATAACAATGGGCAACTGATTTATCTATTATTATTAATATTAAATTCATACTACCTACGCTTAACTAAACTCTATTGCCTGCAGCGTCACGGTTGTGTCAGTAGTTTATAAACCTACTTTTTAGAGCCTTGCCCATCGAGCTAATCCCGATGGGCGTGCCCCTCACACTGGGCAGGCCAAGGATGTTATTCGCTGCAGGTTCCTAAATAGCTAATTTCCTAATCTAAGTCCTACTAACTAGTTCTAACCTAAGACAAGTCCGGTGCTTTGTCCTGTATCTGTGATGTCGTACCCCACTCCCTCTAATCCTGTACGCGGGGGATTCCAGACTATGAGGAAAGTCGGCCTGTCCACGTACAGGCGGTATAGGAATAGGGCGCAAAATTCAGTATTTGGTGTGTCTCAAATTGTTAAGTTAGTTTATGTCCCTCAGGTATATCTTTAACACTTTTCGTGATACCTCATCTGCCAGTTGGTTAGGAGTTTGAAAAGTGTCTTCTTGTCTTAGTAAGTGGTCAGGTAATTGGTCACGTAATGTGGATGCTCCATCATTGAAAAGGGGGCACTCATAAACCACACGTTCGGGGGTACCCTCTGATTCACCACTTCACACGCGGATGTGGCCTTTTTCCCCAACCGACGTAAATATGTCGGGTATGGCCCATAACCAGTGAGAAAATGGATCAGTCCTCGAGTAGGTTCAAAGTATCTCATGTCCAGTCGTTCCCCGACGCTAGGAAGAAATTCAAAAGTTCTGCGCCCTGTTTCTTCAGATTCCCAGCCACAGTTGCTCGCCTCTTTGCCTTATCTCACCCTTATCCTCAACCCCAGTGCCTAATATCTCTTCTGTCTTCGCGGTATACCCTTTCTTAACCCAGAACCCCACAGCCTGTTCTCGAATTTTAATGTCCAGGGGGACAGAACCCCATTATGACTAATAGGGCTCCCCCCCGGAGATGTTCTATAGGCCCCTACAGATCTCAGTATCATATTTCTCTGAACCCTTCTCACTGTCATGGCGGGCACAACCCTCGTGAGCCTGTGCGCCCAGACTCCCAAGCTGTAACCCACTACTGATGTTGGAATACTGTTATGATATAGTTTGATGAGATGAGGGGGAAGATGAAATCTTTTGTGTCCGATGGAGATGAGATTGTTTAGTGGTTGAAGGGCTTTCTGGGTTATGGAATCAATGTGTTTCTCGAAGTCCCACCTTCCGTCAATGATGATTCCCAAGTATCGTGTCTCACGTCGCCAAAGAACCGGTGAGCCCTCAATTCTCACAGTTGGATTTCTAATTAATTGTCCTTTTAGCGTTGAGTTTATTTAAGTACCATATTTCTGTGTCACCTGGAAACTGCTGGAGCGTCGACCGCCTTAGCTGAGTGATCAGCGCATCTGACTGATATGCGGTGGTCCTGGGTTCGATTTCCAGCTGGGTTGGAAATTTTCCGTACTGAGGGTTGTGTTGACCTCACCATAATTTCGTTATCATCGACACTCAAGTCGCCCAATGTGGAGTCAACTGAAAGTACTTGCAGCTCGGTGGCCGAACTTCCCCATCAATTCTAAACAGTCATCTCATATTTATCACTTCTGGAGCCGAGGCCGATGACTGGGGTATAGCTGATTTCAAAGTGGCAGTCAGTCAGACTGCCAACACTGTTCCACTCCCAGGTCGGTGGCACATGTGTGCGGAAGTTGTCAGCATCTTCTGAAATGCAGTATCGGCAGGTGCGTTGTCTGGTGCACAGACTGTGACTGCGGTGTTGTTATGATTCTGGGCTACATTCCATGCTGCTGGAGGATTAGGCCGCTACAGTGCGTTTTGTTGATCACCACTAAGCCAATCAGATCATCAAACTTCCTGAAGTTATTAACTGGCTATCTGTTATAATGAAAGAATTTTTGCACAAACAATTGTCTCTACTGTATACCGTGTGATCCTTCAGCCATTTGCAATTTGCTTTGGTTTGTAAGAATTTAAATGACGATGGATTCTTGTCATGTTTGCCATTTGCTGCTATATTAGAACAGGCTATGTGACATATATGTAGTAGACACACTTTTTCGATAGTTTTGCATGTCCAAATCAACATGCCGCAGGAATGCAATGACATTTTGAGTCATTCCAGTGACCTTGACGTAAGGAATTCTGGACTTAAATAAGTACTTTTCTCCAGACTGCCACATGACTACACTCCAGCAGCTGTCCACTTTCATTCATTGTTGTTCAAAAAGTCACGTCGCTCATTTAAGCGTATCTACACCAACTACCTCCAAATGTTCTAACACTGTTGTCATGATACTCCTGCAACATCCATAATTTACTGCGTCCGACTTCTTCGACACTGAGGTGGCTAGTAATAGAAAAGTTAATTAGAACATTCGGAATAAGTAATAGTTTATTAATTGCAACAAAACTTAACTTCGATCACCAGGCTCGGCTGCAGCTATGAAATTGCACACGTGGAGTTGCCATTCAGATCCCACCGAATGAGTCACGATTACTGAGTGGCAAATTGGTACCAGTTCAGAATGGTCATACTGTAGCTTCATTACAGTCACTACGTAACACGTTTGTAGGCACTTGTTGACACAGTTCTGACAGTGTTGACCCGTAGGCACAGTTCTCAGGTAACAGATGACTCGTCACTCACCGCGCGGTAGAGCCACGTGGTCTTGGGTGTCTTGCAACGGTTCGCGCGGCTCTCCCCTCGGGCATGGGTGTGTGTGTTGTCATCAGCGTAAGTTAGTGTATGTTAGATTAAGCATTGTGTAAGCCTAGGGACCTAATTAGAGCACAGTAATAAAACGTTTAATTGAATGAAAGATATGGCCGCAGACTGGACAAGAATGTTACTGTTGTGGTCTTCTGTCTGCAGAGAACGCATTATTGTGGCCTTGATAGACACGACGCCCGCGCGTACTACAGTAGTACAAGTTTATAAGCCAACTAGCTCTGCAGATGACGAAGAAATTGATGACATGTATGATGAGATAAAAGAAATTATTCAGGTAGTGAAGGGAGACGAAAATTTAATAGGCATAGATGACTGGAATTCGAGAGTAGGAAAAAGGAGAGAAGCAAACATAGTAGGTGAATATGGATTGGGGGTAAGACATGAAAGAGGAAGCCCTCTGGTAGAATTTTGCACAGAGAATAACTTAATCATAGCTAAAACTTGGTTCAAGAATCATAAAAGAAGTTTGTATACATGGAAAAATCCTGGAGATACTAGAAGGTATCAGACAGATTATATAATGGTAAGACAGTGATGTAGGAACCGGGTTTTAAATTGTAAGACATTTCCAGGGGCAGATGTGGACTCTGACCACAATCTATTGGTTATGAACTGTAGATTAAAACTGAAGAAACTGCAAAAAGGTGGGAATTTAATGAGATGGGATCTGGATAAACTGACTAAACAAGAGGTTGTACAGAGTTTTAGAGCGAGCATAGGGGAACAATTGACAGGAATGGGGGAAAGAAATACAGTAGAAGAAGAATGGGTAGCTCTGAGGGATGACGTAGTGAAGGCAGCACAGGATCAAGTAGGTAAAAAGACAAGGGCTAGTAGAAATCTTTGGGTAACTGAAGAAAAATCAGGAAGTGCAAAATGGCTAAGCAGGGATGGCTAGAGGACAAATGTAAGGATATAGAGGCTTATCTCACTAGGGTATTCTAGATACTGACTGCAAGAAAATTAAAGAGACCTTTGGAGAAAAGAGAAGCACTTGTATGAATATCAAGAGCTCAGATGGAAAGCCAGTTCTAAGCGAAGAAGGGGAATCGAAAAGGTGGAACGACTATATAGAGGGTCTATACAAGGGCGATGTACTTGAGGACAATATTATGGAAATGGAAGAGAATGTAGATGAAGCCGAAATGGGAGATACGATACTGCTTGAAGAGTTTGACAGGGCACTGAAAGAAGTGAGTCGAAACAAGGCCCCGAGAGTAGACAACATTCCATTAGAACTACTGACGGTCTTGGGAGAGCCAGTCCTGACAAAACTTTACCATCTGGTGAGCAAGATGTATGAGACAGGCGAAATACCCTATGACTTCAAGATGACTATAATAATTCCAACCCCAAAGAAAGCAGGTGCTGACAGATGTGAAAATTACCGAACTATCAGTTTAATAAGTCACATCTGCAAAATACTAACGCGAATTCTTTACAGACGACTGTAAAAATTCATAGAAGCCGACCTCGGGGAAGATCAGTTTGGATTCCGTAGAAATGTTGGAACATGTGAGGCAATACTGACTCTACCACTTATCTCAGAAGAAAGATTAAGGAAAGGCAAACCTACGTTTCTAGCATTTGTAGACTTAGAGAAAGCTTTTGACAATGTTGACTGGAATACTCTCTTTCAAATTCTAAAGGTGGCAGGGGTAAAATACAGGGAGCGAAAGGCTATTTACAATTTGTACAGAAACCAAATGGCAGTTATAAGAGTCGAGGGGCATGAAAGGGAAGCAGTGGTTGGGAAGGGAGTGAGACAGGGTTGTAGCCTCTCCCAGATGTTATTCAATCTGTATATTCAGCAAACAGAAAAGGAAGCAAAAGAAAATTTCGGAGTAGGTCTTAATCTCCATGGAGAAGAAATAAAAACTTTGAAGTTCGCCGATGACAGTGTAATCTGTCAGAGACAGCAGAGGACTTCGACGAGCAGTTGAACGGAACGGACAGTGTCTTGGAAGAAGGATATAAGATGAACATCAACAAAAGCAAAACGAGTATAATGGAATGTAGTCGAATTCAGTCGGCCGATGCTGAGGGAATTAGATTAGGAAATGAGACACTTGAAGTCGTAAAGGAGTTTTGCTACTTGGGGAGCAAAATAAGTGATGGTAGAGACAATATAAAATGTGGACTGGCAACGACAAGGAAAGAGTTTCTGAAGAAGAGAAAATTTTTAACATCGAGTATAAATTTAAGTGTCAGGAACTCGTTTCTGAAAGTATTTGTATGGAGTGTAGCCATGTATGGAAGTAAAACATGGACGATAAAGAGTCTGGACAATATGAGAATATAAGCTTTCGAAATGTGGTGGTACAGAAGAATGCTGAAGATTAGAGGGGTAGATCACATAACTAATGAGGAGGTATTGAACAGAATTGGGGAGAAGAGGAGTTTGTGGCACAACTTGACAAGAAGAAGGGACCGGTTGGTAGGACATGTTCTGAGGCATCATGGGATCACAAATTTAGCATTGTAGGGCAGCGTGGAGGGTAAAAATTGTAGAGGGAGACCAAGAGATGAATACACTAAACAGATTCAGAAGGAAGTAGGTTGCAGTAAGTACTGGGAGATGAAGAAGCTTGCACAGGATAGAGTAGCATGGAGAGCTGCATCAAACAAGTCTCGTGACTGAAGACCACAAAAACAATAACTTCTGTGTGCTGTCTAGTTTAATGAAGTTCTGATGTTAGCCTATCCTGTGGAAATCTCTTCATCTCTGTTTAAGCATTGCTACTTACATAACTTATAACTTGCTTACATCTGTCGCGCCTTTTCTTCCCTCTAAGATTTTACCGTTCATCGCTTATCACCTTCATAACGTTGACTAAGCCTTGATTTTTCAAGACGCTTTGATGAGAGTATGGAACAGTAGTGTGACGTATCTTACTGCCCTTATTGTGTTTTGATTTTTCATAGATTAATGGCCTGTTTTTTGGCAGGCTCGTACTTGTAATGTAACTGTTACAACTCTGGTTATGTTTTCTGATCTGCAGGTGTTACGCAATGTGAGTCAAATGGTAGTACACCCCAACTTGACAGTGGCACGGGGGTATCCAGATTTGGCGTTGGTGCGCATTACGAGGCCACTGCCCTACAAGGAGCAGATACAGCCGGTCAGTCTGCCAGCGGGCGGTGTGGACACTGAGTACGATCTCCCCACCGGCCGTCGATGCTACGTCGCTGGTTGGGGCGTAACCGCCCCCGAAACCACTAACACACGAGCAGCAATAGCTCTGTGAGTACATTTCCTTCTATCTTCACTGCTCTTGGATTTTCTGGTGGGTCACATTCTCGCCATATTGCGTCTAGTGTAAGCCATTCAACCGTCGGCTGTTTCGGCAAATTTCGTGTCTGGTCTGACAGAAGTACACTACTGTTTGGAAAAAGTGAAACACTAAGACCGAGAGATATGATCATGATGAAATTTATTCCACTAGTTAGGGACATGATACTACACAAATGATTAGCATTACAGACCTGTAGATGCGCTATGACTGTGGATATTCAGTACAGAGTAGCGTCAGCAAGTGTCAGTCACAGCTGCGAGATGTCGTGGCATAGAATCAAAGAGCACCTGAATATGCTGCTGGGGAACACTCTGCTACGCGGTTTTTGGGCCTGTTCACAAAGTGTAAACTGCGGCTGCAGAAGGACCTGAACAAACAAGCTGCCGACCGACCATTTGCCAGACATGTTCGGTGGGCGCCATGTCCGGCGAAGGGGCACGCCAGGGAAGCAGTAGTAGTTGTCGTTCTTCGAAGAAAGCTCACACATTCCTCGCCATAGGCAGCTGCGCGTTGTTCTGCTGAAATATGGCATGTGGAACGGCCTGCAGGAGGGGCAGTGCCTCGGGCTGTAAAGCCTCCCTGATGGAGCGGTAGCAGTTCAGATTGCTCTGAAGACTTGTGAGGCGAGACTACGAGTTATAGGCAATTCCATGGCAAACAATGTCACTTGCTGTTTGTCTGATATCCCGCTCAACAATACAGACTGCTCGATTGCATTCACCATACCTGCCGGCATCGAATGCGTATGCGGTCATAACTGTAGGATAATTTGAAGCAGAACGTGTTCGAAAAGACTAGATTTTACCCCCTAGCACGCCTGTGTAGGCGTTCACGTGCCCATTGCACACCGACGGAATGGCACGCGTGTCACCAGTCCAACCCGCAGAAGACGGCGTCGAAGCATCGACGCAGACTTGTCCATACCTTTTCAGTGCTGCAACATCGCGCCAACACTGTGGACGAAGTTGTTCTGCCCGTTGCGGCCTAGTGGAAAAGATAGTGGTCATCTGGCGTTGTAGTCACATTGTGTTGTCCAGTACACGGTCGGCGCTGTGTACGGCCCTCTTCTCCCCACTGGCTCCACATATGCTTCACTGTTGAAGCAGCGTGCCTGTACAAGCCACAGTGTTCCGGAACGGCAGACCCGTCTCCCGCAGACCATCCATTCTGCCCCACTAGAACGTACTCGCTTGCCTGTATTCCACCCTGTGACGTCGGCACGGCGGAGTGGCACTTGGTTACGCGTCTCCACTTCATATGACTGCTCCGCACCGACTGAGCGTTGCGTATCACTCACCTCTCCGGTCACAAAAAAGAAGGTGTTGTAGGGCCTCCTTGCATTGCATCTCTCTGCCGTTTAGGTCTGTTACTATGGTTCTGTTGTTCTACCCATCCTCTTACCGTGGCCTTGTGCAGACCATTGCTTCTGAGTGTTTCACTTTTTTCAAACAGTAGTGTAGAACGACAATGTCTTAAATGTGTAATGTGTCGTCTTTGCTTGCCGATCGTGGGAGCCGATCGTGGGAGCCGGCCGTGGTGGACGAGCGGTAATAGGCGCTTCAGTCCGGAACCGCGCGGCTGCTACGGTCGTAGGTTCGAATCCTGCCTCGGGCATGGATGTGTGTGATGTCCTTAGGTTAGTTTGGTTTAAGTAGTTCTAAGTTCTAGGGGACTGATGACCTAAGTCCCATAGTGCTCAGAGCGCTTTGAACCATTTGATCGTGGGACTGGTAGAGAGGATGAGACTCCATGTACGCATACAACATACTCTCATTGATAAAAGTAGAAGGACTGCCGTACTTCAGCTCGTGGTCGTGCGGTAGCGTTCTCGCTTCCCACGCCCGGGTTCCCGGGTTCGATTCCCGGCGGGGTTAGTAATTTTCTCTGCCTCGTGATGACTGGGTGTTGTGTGCTGTCGTTAGGTTTAAGTAGTTCTAGGGGACTGATGACCATAGATGTTAAGTCCCATAGTGCTCAGAGCCATTTGAACATTTTTTTTATGCCGCACTTAAGACCTCACGACGGAGCACACTAGATAACTTGTTTAATTTCACTTTACATGACGCTCTGGCGAGGTTTAGAATTTATCCCAGAACTCACTCCTAATAAGGAACCTGGAAGACTATGATCGAGGTATTTTCTTATTTAGCAGATTGCCATGGCTCACCCTAAATTATGAGTTCTCTATATTGAGAATTTAATATCTGTGATCGTCTACTCCTGTAAGAATAAAGATGTAAGAGGCTGTTTTCGTGTGTGAAACTTTAACGATGTTATTTAACTTGTAGCTACTTCTTAATCGAAGATATTCAGGTTATAATGTGGAGTCATATCGATGAATATCTGTCAAGTGGTCGTTTATTATTTCTTTACGTTTGATTTGGTGATAACAACAATCAGAATCGCAGGTAGTGGTTTCTCCAGAAAATGATGACAAAGGAAATCAGTCATAGCTCATTGAAAAGAACTACCCAACGAACAGTTGAAGTGAATTAGGAAACGGACGGAAAACTAAAATAGAGATGTCCAGAAAGCTATCTTACTCCTCTCTGCTAGTGCGTCTCAATACAAAATGTGCCAGTTCGAAGTTGGCATATCACGGAGTCAAGAGACAATCAGAAGGTACAACCCAAAATATGTAAATAAAAGCAACGTGATAGATTTCTGATTTTACATGGTTGTTAGGGTTTCTGCGTTAGTCACATGTGTATTGTATTCGAATATTCTGACATGCGTTAAGCACATACATGAAGTGTGTCTTTAATATTCGCATTAAATTAGCGCACCTTACTAAATTACACGATTTCGCTTATCTTCGGGTTACGGCAAAAGTATGAAGAGGAAAATTTCATCCGCGGAGAACTTTTGAACTGACTACCTCTGGTGGAGTACAGTTTTGCGCTGGCGTATCCATGACATCTGCCAAAGAATTAGGACGTAATATCGAAGTGTACTAAGTGTTTACCTTACAACAGCGACAGCATATGTCTCAGGACCTGTAGGACCTGTAGAGTCCCAAAAAGTAATATAGTGACGAATGATGCGATTCTTGAATTACACGCACCACACAGTGATGGGTCAAGGTGACTGTGTATCCATTCCTCTCAGCCATTTAACAAGTGAGCAGTAGTATATATTGCGAAGATTGATTTAACCCTCGTCCGGCCAACTTGATTTAGGTTTTTCGTAATTTACCTAAATCGCTTCATGCATATGCCGGGATGGTTCCTTTGATAGGGCACGACCGAATTCCTTCCCCAGCCTTTCCTAATCCGAAGGGATCGATGACCTCGATCTTCGATCCCCTCCCCCAAATAAATCAGCCAGCCAACCAAGTTTAAAAACAAATAAAAAAAAGCGACATTTCATCACATCACAATCTTTCATGGAACGTCGCTTCACTTTGCAGTTTTCGTTGTCAATATTCGAAGTACCTTAACTGATTTAGAAATTCATTGCCATGAAGCTATTGATGTAGCGAAATGCAGAAGGTATGAATTGCGTGTTATTCGCAGAACACTCCTTTTGCTGATCACACTCACCCATTTAACCTGTCTCGCATTAATAGTTGAATATGTTAGTAGGGGGCAAAGGATTTCAGAATGAATTTACTCTCCGCAGCAGAGCATGCCCTGATAGGAAACTTCCTGTCAGATTAAAACTTTGTGCCGGACCAAGACTGGAAACTGTAACCTTTGCTTTTCACAGCCAAGCACTCTCCTAAGTGAGATACCCGAGCACAACTCAGAACTTGTCATCACAGCTTTACTTCCGTCAATAAGTCATTTCTTGCTTTCCCAACATCATAAAGTTCTCATCTGTAACATAGGGGACTAACGCTCCTGGAAGAAAGGATATAGCGGAGACATGGCTTAGCCACAGCCAGGGAGAGTGTTTCCAGAATGAATTTTCACGCTACAGCAGTGAGCTGATATGTAACTACACCGGTTGTTTGTCGTGCTCTGATAGCTCAGTGGTCGGAGCATTTGCTGCATAAGGGAAAGGTCACACGTTCGAGTCCTGGTCTGGCAGACAGTTTTAATCCGGCGGTAGAATATTCGTTTTGGCGTCTTCAGGATCCAGGACGATTTATGGCACCCCTCCTCTGCACGTCACTTCACAGGTTACCCCCCTCCCGCGCCCCCCCTCCCTGCCACCGCTCCCCATCCCAGTCTGTTCTCACAACCGACAACGTCCCCTTTCCACACTAATTGGGTGACTGACGGTTCTCTTATTTCTGGAGCATACAGGCATAATGGTGTATGACACCCTAACTCTTCTAACATTCTGCGTGGTGTCTGTTTGTTCTATATCGTGTCTCCCTACCACTTTCGCGCAACGACGCTCTGAGCATGTTTTTTAGGGAATTGACTAGTTTGAACCTGGGACCTGTTGCTGGTAAGGAGCCGCCAGACCACACATGACATGTAGCGTTCAGAAGAGTTCAGTGAGTCTAGCGATGATATAACCAAATACTTAATGATTTCAACGTCAGCTCCACTGCACTCGCTGTAAAAGAATCTTAATACTAACTAAATTTAGTGGAAGGGGTTCAAGGCTATCCTATTTTTAGTTAGCTGGTAAAATAACGTCGAAAAAGCAGTTACGTTTACCATTGGAAATTTTATTCTACTCACGAAACATTGTTTATAAATTGCACTATTGATAAAAGGAAATGTTTTAATACAGGATGGTAAAAACCAACTGCGTTCAACAAAAATGTGAACGAATATTCCCTGAATGGGTTTCCAAGTTCTACAATGGCTCGAAGGATGACCTATGCCATATCACATCTATAATCTAGGTTTAAATTAAGTTTCACAAAAGAGAAAACTATCAAAATGGTCTACAGTGACCCTCAATTATCTTTAATTACTTATCTAACTTGTCGTAAATTACAGTGGCTGATGTGGCTTCTCAATAACTATATAACAGAAAAATCATTGCGTTTCAGATTTTTACTTCAAGTGGCAAATGTGAACACCATGAGCTATAATTGACGATCAACACTAGTATTACGCAAAAAGGGGGTGTAACAGATGAGACTTCTGCGGTTCTGAGTGAAGCTTTATGCGCTGTTATGCGGCATTGCATGCGTTCATTACCTTCTCGGTGTTCCTCAGGGGGTGGCGGACAGCACAGCTCCACTCACCTCGCCGTCTCGGAAGCAACTCTCTCCTAACTTCTCCTTACTACAATTTACCGAAGTTGGTTTAAAAAAACTAATTGGCTGTGCTTTCATCTGACCAGTCAGGGTGTCAATGTTAACCTTAAGCTTCACCTACCAAAATTCTGTCCATCCAATGAGAAACGTTATACTTTTCGTGGTGGGGCAATGTTTTTAAAGTTTGCAATGTAACAGAGACGCGAAAAAGTCTGACGCTAAAACTTGCAGTTGGTGTGGTCCTTTTAGTGTTATCGTAAGATCTATACTGTTCTTCTGGAGGGCTCTATCTTTTAACATGGGCTGGGGGGGTGGTCCTAGCGGTTAGCTGGCGACGTGGGTGTCCGTCCCTTATCGTAGGGCCTTCAGCTTAACACGGTTCTGCTCTCGGCTTCTGTTCTCGTTTCTCCCCTCGGAACTGTGTCTGTCTCACGATGGGTAGGTATGACATGCATTTAGGCATTCTTGTGTTAGTCTGTGGTATTCCATTTGCTCACTCGTTACTCGTATTACTTTTGTTAATTTAATGTCACTATTTATTCGGAGCTATGTGACATACTACTGGATTTGCTTATCATGTCAGGGTTTTCATGGAAGGTGTTGGATTTGCCTGAACCTTACATATCACCACCCTTCGAACTTAATCTTTGCACTGAAGTTAGGCAATGATTGAATCGTTGTCTAAGCCAGTCAAAAATTATTCCGTTATCTAAATTTTGTTGCCTACTGTTCAGCCACATTATTCTGTTCTATACTAGTTTGTATTACTAATTTATATTTTTATATTATTCCACATTATTATCAAAATTATGTTTATATTGACGAGGGAAGAATATTTTTATTCTATTATAATTATTATTTTTTAATTATTTTATTTCTTTATTTAATTGTGAAGTTTGTTTTTTAAGAAGTTTGTTATCGAAAGTGAGGAGTCTTTCACATCGATTTTCTTAGAAATATTGTTTTTATAAATGTAGTAATTAAGTAAAATCTATTCCTAACACATTTTCTAAATATCATGTACAAGTAAAATGTTTTTGTTTCTAGACACTCATTTCAACATTGTTACA
The DNA here is from genome assembly GCF_023864275.1 of Schistocerca cancellata. Classification (NCBI taxonomy): domain Eukaryota; kingdom Metazoa; phylum Arthropoda; class Insecta; order Orthoptera; family Acrididae; genus Schistocerca; species Schistocerca cancellata. The sequence goes on from NC_064627.1 coordinate 940,753,579, forward strand.
CTAACAAATTAGAATTATTTCCAAGAATTGCTTTGACAAAGAAATATACATACACAAGTATTGAGATATTATCCTAACAAATGGTACAAATGTTAAAAAAAAGGGACAACATCCAACAAGAAAATTTTTTATTCTTTGTTTTTATAAGGAGAAAATAAGTAAAATATGGTTATTCTTTTATTTTTATGAGGAGAAAATAAGTGGCATATAGTTTTAGTGTTTATTATGCCTTACTTTTGTTCTTTATATACTGTCAATTTCAGAACTAATGACTTATTTGTATCGACAGTCTATTTTTTACTTAAGTCCATAGTCAATGACTGTTATTTTGTAGTTTATTAGCTTTCTGGTGTGCTTAACTTATTTAGTTTTTCACACGTCTCTTTTGCAGAATTCCTACATCACATAATTTGATTTCACGCATTCACACAATCCTATGAATGTTTAAGCATGAGGTTGGCGAATTTTTTTTTGTGCGAAGGTGATGGACTTGAGCGAGATGGATGTGGGCAAGTATTTGATGTACAGCTTCGTTCGTCGTTCCTTGTTGGCTTTGCAAGTGTGTTGCCGTTGTGGAGGTCCCATAATGGAATGGAGCTGTTAGTGCAGAATCTCGTGGTATACTGGCTTTGTATGCGTGAAAGTCATCGTTACTTGTCGCTGAAAGCGGTCGTTTTTTGTTGTAATACTTCGCAGACGACTAGTTTACAATAGGATAGGGATTTGGGAAGGTATGTCGTCTATTATTCACCCATTTTCTTTCTTGGTCTCAATCTTGCGAATCTTCAACTTCTGTTCTTCCTGCTTTTTCTCTGCTTCTTACTTGCTTCTTGGTTCTTCTCTGGGCAGGATATGGAAATATTTATTGATAACTAGTCGCTTTGAAGTTCTCCTCCTAGTAACAGTTTGATAAATGGTTTGGGCATGTCATTTCTACTTTGTGGATGTTTTCTTCAGTTTTGTGGATCAGCGTGCTGTTTAATAGCGGTAGTGTGACTTTTACACATATTTTTTGCCAGTGGTGCCTTGCCGAAGCCGTCTTCTGGTGGGGCCGTTTTTTGCTCTCTCCGCTGAGTCGGGGCATCCTGGAGTTTACGAGTGGTGAAAGTCCGGTGTTTGCTTGTCAGTCCCTGCATCGGTCCCTTCCGTGTTCCGTCACTCTGTAGTTCCATGTGCTGTCCCAGCACGGTTCCGCCACCCTGTGGTTTAGCAGATATACAGGCCACTTCAGCTACCCTCTGTTGGTCTCGCTGTCCTTTCCCTTCTCTCAACGCATCTGTCTTGTAGAATTCGTGTCTTGCTAATTACGTCCTTCTATTTCTTGATACTTCTTGCGTTGCAACTTGTGGGTCGTTGCATCTGGTCTTTGTTGGAGTTTTTACAATGGTTCTTACAAAAAGTTTTACTTATAATCATCTAACATATGTCTAGTACCTACATTGTTTTACGCCTTCTTAAAAAGCTTTACAAATTTCGGCGCCCTTTCCATGTTACAATTCTAAGATATTTTGAGTCTTAACTTCTAAAAGAATCCTCAAATCCGTTTTTTATTTTTTGTGTAGTGTTGTGGTATATAGCATTTTAGTATTTAATGCTGTTAGACTATCTACACTTTATCCCTTCACCTTAATCTAGGCTACTATTGTGTTATTTTTGTTTTTGTTTTTATTGAAACTACTTTATTTTTCCCACCTTCCCCTCTCTCTTCATTCTTCTTTCTCCTGACGATCTTATCTGCAACATAATCTTAAAATATTGTGCTGATTATTTACCAGTAATAAAATTAATCTTCAAACTTGTACTGAAAGTGTTTAATACTGCCAGTCTTAGGTAAAAATACCTCTGCTTTATCTCGTAAAATACCCTCTAATTCTCTTTTACTGTGTTCCGAAATACCTTGAACTTCTTGCAATTTTTCGTCGATTTCTTTATGGACTTTGTGGTGTCACCGCCAGACACCACACTTGCTAGGTGGTAGCTTTTAAATCAGCCGCGGTCCGCTAGTATACAACGGACCCGCGTGTCGCCACTGTCAGTGATGGCAGACCGAGCGCCGCCAAACGGCAGGTCTAGTGAGAAGTACTAGCACTCGCCCCAGTTGGACAGCAGACTTTGCTAGCGATGCTACATTGACAAATACGCTCTCATTTGCCGAGACGATAGTTAGCATAGCCTTCAGCTACGTCATTTGCTACGACCTAGCAAGGCGCCATAGCATTTGATAATTAATATTGTGAAGCCTGTACAGTAACAAGAGCTATGTTCTACAATTGTGGATTAAAGTTGAGTATTCTACCAGTTACTCTTGCTTTGCTAGTCTTATTTCTCTGACCTGTTCCAGACCTCACGCCAGCCTGCGTGAGCTTAATCGCATGCCTTTCGGCTTCCTCCAAACTCCGTGAATTGGCTCCTGCCAATTCACAACAGACTTCTAACATGAGTTGAGGCGATTCCCCCTTTTGTGCATAACATTCTAATTCTTCATCCTCTTTATCTCGCATCATTCTTAATTTTTTGTTTATAACTGGTATTTCTTCTAATTTTAGCTTTTGCTCAAAGAGAAGTGTGACATTCCCGAGTGTTAGGCTACCTTTCCCCATATCTATTATCGCTCGTCTCTCATTTAAAAAATCTGCACCTATAATCAAATCTACAGTTAGTTTAGATATAATCGCGAAGCTGGTTTCGATCTTTTGACCTTGACACAAAAGAGTTAACCTTGTTTGTCTCGTAACTTCCGCAGCATTGTTTCTAATAGGACCTCTTACTTTAATCTTACGTGTTTTCAGAACTGGCAATTCCTCATTGGCATTACACTGCATGAATAAACTTTCAGAGATCGCAGTCAGTTCAATTCTGCTATCAATTACAATATTGACTGGGATATGCTTTACCATGGCCTTCACAATTGGTTGAATTTGAAAGGGTAGGTTCTGTTCTTCTTCTTCTTGCATGAACGAATCCTCCACTGAATCATACATGAGTCTTTTTAGGAATTTCCCTTGCGAATTCGAACTTTCTGTAGGATAAGCTTTGACTGCTACTTCTCTCTCTTTTATTTCCTCTTCTCTATTTCTTCCTTCATTTACGCTTTCTTCAACATCCTCTACTTTTTCCTCATCCTCGTCTATCTTCTCCTTCTTCGTCGCTACTTCCACATAATCGCATCTAAATGCTCTAATTATCGCTTCATAACTTCCTTCATTATATACGTTGGGTTGTGTGCCCACTCGTAACTTATTTTCAACTTCTGTCGACTGCACATTATCCTCATTGAATTCGCTTTCCCTGGTTTCCATCCCAAATAGCTCTGCAATACTCATTACTTCGTCCTTTCCTCCTACATTCGTTGTGCATGCCTCTGGTAATTCATCTTCCTCGTCAGTATTCTCCTAATTAATTTCGTCCCAACACGATATTGTTATTTTCTTGTCTTCGTTTTCATCTGGTCCCTGTGGATTTGTTTCTTCCTTCTTCTCTTCTCGTGATAAGATTTTTACATCTCCGTTCAAGGTGCTGCAATTGTCCTGGGTCGGTGCGTCATTCTCTTTTGCATGGGCGCTTAGCTGTCAATTCGAACGTTTATCGGCGCTTGGTGGTCTTACCTCCACCTCTTTTATCTGTATTCTCTTTTCTTGTTCAGCTTGTTGATAGTGGTTCCTTTGTTGATAATTTGTCGGTCTATTGGTTCTCCCGAACCTGTTCTGGTTGTCGTTATTCCCTCTGTAATAGTTGTTGCCGTTCCTGGGTGAATTATAGTTATTGCCATATTCTCTTCTAAATCCATAACCGGTTCTTTGTTGAAATCTATTGTCGTTTCTTGGTGCGAAGTTATCACATGGTTCGCAATTATTATTTCTTCGTACTGTGTCTTGTGGATTCCACTGATTTTTGCTTTCGTTTTCACGTGCGCTTCGTCTTTTTCTTGCGTCGTCTTCCGAAAATATGAACTCTAGTCCCCTTAGAACCTTTAAATGCTTTGACGTCATTACCTCAGCGACCTACTAATGATTGCTGGTATTTCAATGGTAGCTTCATCGCGCATAATTTAATCAACTCTCCGTCACTGTATGGTACATCTAAGCATTGATTTTTCTTTGCCATTAATTCGAAAAATTTCACGGGACTCTTCTCTCCTGAATTTTCAAAATATGGGTTGTGTAATAATTCGTACTTCACTCTGTTCTGTGCTTTGCTGGACCAATATCGTGAGAGAAACTTCTCTCTGAGATCTTCGTACGATCGGCATGTCGCTGTAACATTCTGCATGGTTTCTGCGACTGTTCCTGACATGTGTGCACATATAAAGTCTAATTTGTGTGCTGGCGTCCAGTGTTCTGGTAATCCTACTCGGAATTGATCAATAAAAGTTCGTGGATCTAATGAGTTTCCTTCTTGAAGGTGTTGAAATTTTCTGACTGTGAGGAAATGATCGTTGTCGCACTTCGTCATAGTTCCATATTGAATTCGCGATTCTTCGCCACTTTTGTTTCTGACCATTTCTCCTGTCGTTCTTTCCGGTTGTGGTAGATCCATTGGATATTGTCCACTGTAACTTTCGCGTACCTGCGGTACAGGCTGTCTGATTTCACGTATGTTACTTTCCGCCTGTGACTGGGATCGAAAATGCATGATATCTTCGTTAATTGCTTGTATTTCCGGTGCTGTTACAGATACGGATGTGGTTGCAGACTCAGTGCTTGTTCGATCTTGTTCACTACGCTCTTCAATGGTTTGCAACAACTCTGTTCGCAATTTCTGAAATTGTCGCTTCGTTTGCGCTTCTATTTTGACTATGCGGTTATCATATCTTTTCAGCGCTGCTTTCGTGATAAGTTTGTGTAACACACTGTTTTCAACAATTTCACGCGCTGTACCTGCTGCTTGTCTAGTAATTACGTTTATCTGTTTCTCTAGTTTCTTAACTTCTCCCTGGGTGTTGTTACGTAATGTTTTGATCTCGTCCTGAATGTCATTACGCAATGTTTGTACGTCCACTTGTACCTTGTCAATGCCTGTTCTCAATTGATTGTGACCTGTTATTAATTTTCCTATCGCTTCTCGAGATTCTTTTGCCTCGTCTTCAATATGACTTAAGTGTAACTGAATTTTTTTGTTTTGTTCTTTAATCGCACGCATTTGTCTCGTGGTTTCCGCATTCTGAATTTGAATTTGGTTCGCCATGTCTTTATTTTGCCTTGTCATGGTTTCCGTAATTTGTTGTAATAATTCTGCCAGATTGGTGGGTCCTATTGCGTTTTCTTTCGACGCCCTACGCTCTGTGTTTTCGCCCAAGTGTTGGTTCGCAACCGATTGCATTGAACTGTGCTGTGGCACGTTTCTGCTCGCATTCTTTGTACTCTATGGTGAGGGAGCTCTGATTACTTGTACTATGGGTTCTGCGTATTCAAGACGCAAGTTAGAATCCTCATCGACTGTATCTCTACTTTCCTGCTCCTCTGTCGTATGCTGACTTACGTTTTCTATGCCTTGACGTACATTATCCTCGTTATGGTGCGTTATATGTCCTATTTCTCGCGATACTGCATCGTCTGTTGTACTGTCCTCTATTCTCTGTCCATTTTCATGCTGGGTCTCTACCTCAATTCGGTCAAGGTCTCGATTTGCCATTGCTAATCTTTCCGAATCCCTTATTTTCTGTATTAAAAGCAATTCACCCGACCTACTTCGAGTCAACATGTGCTCATACGATCTCACGTGTTTCATAAACTTTTTGTTCACACGACTTGACACTTATTATACCCAAGACTGACAATCCATTCACTTACTTGTTGGGTCAGAACCAACTTGTCAACGATGTATCCGCCACCTGTGCGCTTGCATTGAGGAGAAAACTAAATTCTAACAATTTTTAAAATTCATAACTTAATTATGCTATTGTCACTGCTAGAATTTCTCACTATCTATCGCTGCAGCTACTGTTTTCAACTATTTATGCTTCAAAAAAAATTTTTTTTATTACGAAAATTTTTTTACAGGATATTTTTCTGACCTAGCTAGGCATGTGCTCGACCTTCAATCATGGTATTTTACCATCCGGGCAGGGTCGCCATTTTCTGACATTCTGCATGGTGTCTGTTTGTTCTATATCGTGTCTCCCTACCACTTTCGCGCAATGACGGTCTGAGCATGTTTTTTAGGGAATTGACTAGTTTGAACCTGGGACCTGTTGCTGGTAAGGAGACGCCAGACCACACATGACATGTAGAGTTCAGAAGAGTTCAGTGAGACTAGCGATGATACAACCAAATACTTAATGATTTCAGCGTCAGCTCCACTGCACTCGCTTTAAAAGAATCTTAATACTAACTAAATTTAGTGGAAGGGGTTCAAGGCTTTCCTATTTTTAGTTAGCTGGTAAAATAACGTCGAAAAAGCAGTTACGTTTACCATTGAAAATTTTATTCTACTCACGAAACATTGTTTATAACTTGCACTATTGATAAAAGGAAATGTTTTAATACAGGATGGCAAAAACCAATTGCGTTCAACAAAAATATGAACGAATATTCCCTGAATGGGTTTCCAAGTTCTACAATGGATCGAAGGATGACCTATGCCATATCACATCTATAATCTAGGTTTAAATTAAGTTTCACAAAAGAGAAAACTATCAAAATGATCTACAGTGACCCTCAATTATCTTTAATTACTTATCTAACTTGTCGTAAATTACAGTGGCTGATGTGGCTTCTCAATAACTATATAACAGAAAAATCATTGCGTTTCAGATTTTTACTTCAAGTGGCAAATGTGAACACCATGAGCTATAATTGACGATCGACACTAGTATTACGCAAAAAGGAGATGTAACAGATGAGACTTCTGCAGTTCTGAGTGAAGCTATATGCGCTGTTATGCAGCATCGCGTGCATGCATTACCTTGTCGGTGTTCGTCAGGGGGTGGCGGACAGCACAGCTCCACTCACCTCGCCATCTCGGAAGCAACTCTCTCCTAACTTCTCCTTACTACGATTTACCGAAGTTGGTTTAAGAAAACTATCTGGCTGTGTTTTCATCTGACCAATCAGGGACTCAATGTTAACCTTAAACTTCGCCTACAAAAATTCTGTCTATCCAATGAGAAACGTTATACTTTTCGTGGTGGAGCAATGTTTTTAAAGTTTGCAATGTAACAGAGACGCGAAAAAGTCTGACGCTAAAACTTGCAGCTGGTGTGGTCCTTTTAGTGTTATCGTAAGATCTATACTGTTCTTCTGGAGGGCTCTATCTTTTAACATGGGCTGGGGGGGGGGGTGGTCCTAGCGGTTAGCTGGCGTCGTGGGTGTCCGTCCCTTATCGTAGGGCCTTCAGCTTAACATGGTTCTGCTCTCGGCTTCTGTTCTCGTTTCTCCCCTCGTTACTGTGTCTGTCTCACGGTGGGAAAGTATGACATGCATTTAGGCATTCTTGTGTTAGTCTATGGTATTCCATTTGCTCACTCGTTACCCGTATTACTTTGGTTAATTTAATGTCACTATTTATTTGGAGCTATGTGACATACTACTAGATTTGCTTATCATGTCAGGGTTTTCATGGAAGGTGTTGGATTTGCCTGACACCTTACACCCCCCCCCCCTCTGCCAGTTTCAAGGTGATACCCTCTCTTCACCCCTTCTCCCTATTCCTCTAGGCTAATAGGGTGATACATAAATGGCAGGAAATCCAAAAACGTGGTATGGGGCTTCCTCCTGTTGTCTGTGGCATGTGAGTGCAGCCTGAATGGATGCCAGATACTATATTTATCAATATGGATAACACTATGATGTCATAACCAGACATGACGGACCCAAGATGGTGGAAAGTAACCCCCGTGTAACGTGTTGTGTGGAGCAGCACAAGAGCATACCTGTGACTCCACACTATAAGAATAATGTAACTTATCTCTATAACGTTAAAAGCCAAGCTTCAACGCCATTCAGGTGCTGTGCTATGTATAAAATGCAAGGCCCATTGGTTTTATGTATTCAAACAATTGTATGCTACGCTTTACAATCACTACCGTCAGACATGAAGATGCAACTATCTATTTACATAAAGAAACATATTCAGCTGTTGCACTGACGTTAAAAGTGCGCTTTTAGCATGAATTGAGATTTATTTAACAGTTTAAACACATCACAAATCTTTTACATTCTCATAGAAACAGTGGGTAATTAAGGGATTCTACTTATGCTAAGTTTCAAATGACGGGAAGTTGTACGTTCCAACCTATATAATTGTGAAAACTACACCAACTGACCTAGTTTTAAAACTGTATAGCTCACTGGTGCAGTGTATTTGGTTTTCAAATAAATGTCACTGCCGTGAGTATGTAGTATAATACAGGAAATGGGAGAGATATACACTTATGTCTTTTTTTATTTGCGTAAAAGTTGGCACTCGTGCCATTACACTCGCAGAGCACACACTGTGATGTCGCCTGTAGGCTTTGTGGGCAGAGTCAGCAACACGCTCTCCAAGGTGTTGAAGTTGCTTAACAGAGACAAAGGGCCGAGCCACTGAAGTATGACCTGCTGCCCCATGCTGTGTGGCTTGCACCGTCTTGCCAGGTTACAACCTCTACACTGACAGAGACCCACCGCTCTGCAGAAGCACTGGGTGATAAAAGCAGGACAGGGCATGGCAGAAGGCTGTAGATGTTTTAATCAGTGGCGGCTGCTGTGTAAGAGCATAAAAGCGTGTGAACACCGTAGCTTTCGACGCCTTGCGGATTTATTGGTTATTTTCCTCTGATTGCTGTTAAACGTAACATAGATGTAGCAGTCTGAAACATACTGCTCCTCTAATTTACGAGAAACTTGGCATCAGCTTCAGTTGTGCACGTTGTAAGGAGCTTTTGTGCATGTGCAACTCGCATGAGGTAATTGCCTTACGTGCGAAATAAATACGGATTTGATAAATAACATGCAGTGTTCATGATGTGCAGAACTACCTCTTGCCACGCAACTAGACTTTTGCGTCACTGCACCAAACTTTTATCCCCATTAACTCAGCTAGCTCCTGCTAGATGATAGCACACTCCTCAGATATGCTAATTCACTCACTGTATGCTGTAGTAAAATTAGATCGGGCGTTAATATGCGTGAGCTAAAACTGTACTCATAGAAAACCTATTTTGTAGGTTTCTGAATGATTCAGAGTATATTAAGTTATAAATTTCATCTTACAGTAATCCATTTATAGCGCTGAGAATCATAAGGGCCTAAAGCACGTCACTATCGATTGTAAGATTGTAGCATTTATTCAAGCTTCTGAATTCTGTGGCTCTTACGGTGAGTCAGGTTTATCTCTGCTGTAGGCCCACACTGTATGTATGAAAATTCACGAAAAGCTCTATCACTGGTTTCTCTGATAATCACTTAAATGTGGGATCGACGGTGATGTGTTTTAGGCCCTTATGGATCTCAGCACCTCATTTGTATTCTATGCAGGCGACCAGGTTGCTAGACATTGAGTTCAATTATTTCCACAAACTGCACTTTGTGTTTGGAATTTGATGTTTACTGTCCAGTAGTCGGCTTTTGTGTGCAGGGTAAATATGAATTACGTTGAATCTATTTTAAATGCGGTAGAGCTATTGCCCGAGAAAGGCAATGGTCCAGAGTTCGAGTCCCAGTGTGGCACACAGCTATAATCTTGCAGAAGTTTCATATCAGCTAACACTCCACTGCAGAGTGAAAATCTCTTTTTGCGAACAGAAAAGTAAATTCCCTGGAGCAGTTAGCCACAAAGGAACTAGGGCATCCAAAAACAGATCCTTTGATTGAGAGTGTGGCGAAATCAAATAAGCGTAGCTACAAGCGAACATTTAACAAGGAAGTGTATAGTTGTCACAAGTTGTTGTGTGAGTGCAGCATACGAATATCTCGAAGTACGTTCGCGAACTGACACATGTGTTAGGGATTTTGTAAATTTGTCCTAAAAAAAAAAAAAGGAAAAGCATGAAGACTCCCAGTTACACAAAAATGCGGAATCAAGAGTTTCGAAACCTTACACATTATTTCGTTATTGCCCTAATTTGTACTTAATTATATGGAGATTGTATTTTTTCTATCAGACATGTCCGAAAGAACAGACACCATTGGTGATCTCGCAGCTCTCGAAGAATGAAATTACAATAAAACCAGTGCCTGCTCTTGAGCATACATTCTGGATGTTAATAAATTTTTGGCTTCAGAGAAATTTGAGAGTGCGAAATTAATAGAATCTACCGTAAAGCAGTTGTGCTTGCCAACACGTTTATACAAATACAGCCACTGCCAATAATAACAATATTATTATTAATAATAAGATGCATAACTTATCTGACAAAAGGAAGATTTGTTTTTGTGGAATTTTTTGTTTTGTACATAATTAAGTACGAAATTACAATGAAATACGCACCATTAGCTGCTTACAGGCGTTGATAAATATCAACGGGTTGAAAATGTGTGCCCCAACCGGGACTCGAACCCGGGACCTCTTCTTACATGGCAAACGTTCTACTTTTTTTTGTTCTCATTTTGTTCGTTATTGTTTGTTGCATTTGTTCGGAGCGGACATCTGTTCAGATACATCGTTCATCCGTTCACTCAGTTTGTTATTACCGAGAGCAACAACTAACCTCTGACCGAAAACGCTGAGCTACCGTGCCGGCTCTATTCGATTGAGCCACCGAGGACACAGAGGATAGTGGGACTGCAGGGACTTACCTCTGGCATGCTCCCCGTGAGACTCACATTTCCAACTTAATGTCCACACACTACATTTGTAGTGACCATGACCACTACATCATTACTCGCTGCAGTCAATCTACCGATTCCCATAAGAGTTCCGGCAATGTGAGTGCATCCGCACTGAAGAAGATCATTGGCCGCGCGGTTTGAGGCGTCCTGTCACGGGCTGCGCGGCCACTCCCGCCGCGGTTCGAGTCCTCCCTCGGGCATGGGTGTGTGTGTTGTTCTTAATACACTCCTGGAAATGGAAAAAAGAACACATTGACACCGGTGTGTCAGACCCACCATACATGCTCCGGACACTGCGACAGGTCTGTACAAGCAATGATCACACGCACGGCACAGCGGACACACCAGGAACCGCGGTGTTGGCCGTCGAATGGCGCTAGCCGCGCAGCATTTGTGCACCGCCGCCGTCAGTGTCAGCCAGTTTGCCGTGGCATACGGAGCTCCTTCGCAGTCTTTAACACTGGTAGCATGCCGCGACAGCGTGGACGTGAACCGTATGTGCAGTTGACGGACTTTGAGCGAGGGCGTATAGTGGGCATGCGGGAGGCCGGGTGGACGTACCGCCGAATTGCTCAACACGTGGGGCGTGAGGTCTCCACAGTACATCGATGTTGTCGCCAGTGGTCGGCGGAAGGTGCACGTGCCCGTCGACCTGGGACCGGACCGCAGCGACGCACGGATGCACGCCAAGACCGTAGGATCCTATGCAGTGCCGTAGGGGACCGCACCGCCACTTCCCAGCAAATTAGGGACACTGTTGCTCCTGGGGTATCGGCGAGGACCATTCGCAACCGTCTCCATGAAGCTGGGCTACGGTCCCGCACACCGTTAGGCCGTCTTCCGCTCACGCCCCAACATCGTGCAGCCCGCCTCCAGTGGTGTCGCGACAGGCGTGAATGGAGGGACGAATGGAGACGTGTCGTCTTCAGCGATGAGAGTCGCTTCTGCCTTGGTGCCAATGATGGTCGTATGCGTGTTTGGCGCCGTGCAGGTGAGCGCCACAATCAGGACTGCATACGACCGAGGCACACAGGGCCAACACCCGGCATCATGGTGTGGGGAGCGATCTCCTACACTGGCCGTACACCACTGGTGATCGTCGAGGGGACACTGAATAGTGCACGGTACATCCAAACCGTCATCGAACCCATCGTTCTACCATTCCTAGACCGGCAAGGGAACTTGCTGTTCCAACAGGACAATGCACGTCCGCATGTATCCCGTGCCACCCAACGTGCTCTAGAAGGTGTAAGTCAACTACCCTGGCCAGCAAGATCTCCGGATCTGTCCCCCATTGAGCATGTTTGGGACTGGATGAAGCGTCGTCTCACGCGGTCTGCACGTCCAGCACGAACGCTGGTCCAACTGAGGCGCCAGGTGGAAATGGCATGGCAAGCCGTTCCACAGGACTACATCCAGCATCTCTACGATCGTCTCCATGGGAGAATAGCAGCTTGCATTGCTGCGAAAGGTGGATATACACTGTACTAGTGCCGACATTGTGCATGCTCTGTTGCCTGTGTCTATGTGCCTGTGGTTCTGTCAGTGTGATCATGTGATGTATCTGACCCCAGGAATGTGTCAATAAAGTTTCCCCTTCCTGGGACAATGAATTCACGGTGTTCTTATTTCAATTTCCAGGAGTGTATAAGTTAGTTTAACTTAGTTTAGGTAGTGTGTAAGTCTAGGGACCAATGACCTATACAGTTTGATCCCTTAGGAATTCGCGCACATTTGAAGATCATTGGTCGGTAAGTCTTGTCTATATGAAAATGGTATATATTCTTTCAGACGTGTCTGCCATGTAAGCAGGACATCCCGGTTTCGAGTCCCGCTCGCGGAACACATTTTCAACTGTCCCGGTTGACATTTATCAACGCCCGTAAGCGGGAATTGGACCTGGTTGCTGGTAAATGTAATGGGCTGTGCCTAAGTAAGTCAAGAAACCCTGTACTCTGTGATCACAATATGGTGATAAATCACTGGAAACATTAACAGTCATAATTGGAAGTAACCACCCAGAGCGGCCTAAAGTGGAATGACTGCTTAAAAGTCTATGTACAAACGTAAGTTCAGTTCAGAGGAAACTATAACAAATATACTCCATCTACCAATGAAGTGGCTTATATATCAGTTGATACGGTCGATACTAGACCTTCACCTAACCGATTCGAACTTTAATCACGACACGTCAATCAAAAGAACTCACAACATCAGAACCAGACCGCCACCATCTGTAATAAGATATTTTACATACGTTTATGACTGCAGCCGATTAAGATCACTCTGAAACTTTCCGACGAAAGAGTTCATGAACTTTGAACATAAGAATTCGACTGCGAGAATATATTGCAAAATCTGAATGCGATAAAGTAATTTGAAAGTGCCCATCTTACCATTCGTAATGGTAAGACTACTGTCTGATCACTTTATCTTGGAATTCTTCCATTTGGTCCATGTTTGCATAGAAAAACAACAATATGGGAATTGTGAGTTCGCCTTGATGCCATACACTTTTTTATTTATTTACTTATTTAATCCCCAAACTAGTTTCAGCGACAAATATCGCCGTCGTCTGTGGATTTTTTAAATATAAAACACACAGAAAATGGCATAATTATAAAACACTGTAACACATTATTACATTTGTACTGCTTGCTTTTTAAACATTTTTGTGAATACTTTCATACTACCTTCAGAATTGAAACAGGAAAAAATAAGAAACTAAATTTCCTGGATCTTACAATCACAAGAAACAGCCACCAAGATGAATTTCCCATCTACAGAAAACTCACATCTACAATCACTGTTACCGATAGCTAATCCAACCACTCGAAACTGCATAAATATGCCAGTTTCACACACATGCTCCACAGGATAAACAGAACGCCCCTTAAAACAGAAAACTACACACAGGAACTAAATACACTCATGCTCATAAATTAAGGATAATGCTGATACATGGTGAAACAACACTCTGATGGGCAGTTTGCGGGTTTAAATCACCTCGGGGTATGATCATGCGGTGCATTTGACCTGCGATCGTCGCACGGTGGCGCTGGCAGCAGTCCACATATGCAGATGTGTGTTGGTGGATGTCAGAGTACGGTGCAGCGAGAAAGTTTGCAGACGTTTTCAGACGTGCTAATGGTGACTGTGTGTTGAAAATGGCTCAAAGAGCACATATTGATGACTTATGTAGAATATTAGGGCGACTGGAGTCTGGTAAAACACAGCAGGTCGTAGCTCAGGCCTCTCGTGTGCCACAAATTGTGATCTCAAGATTATGGCAACGATTCCAGCAGACAGGAAACGCTTCCAGGAGCTACAGTACGGGACGGCCACAGTGTGCAGCACCACAAGAAGATCGATATCGCACCATCAGTGCTCGCCGACGGCCACGGAGTACTGCAGGTAGCCTTGCACGGGACCTTACCACAGCCACTGGAACAGTTGTCTCCAGACACATGTATACAGACGACTGAACAGACATGGTTTATTCGCCCGGAGACCTGCAAGATGCATTCCACTGACCACTGGTCACAGGAGAGCCCGTAAAGCCTGATGTCAAGAACACAATACATGGTGATTGGAACAGTGGTCCCAGGTTATGTTCACAGACGAGTCCAGGTATACTCTGAACAGTGATTCTCATCGGGTTTTCATCTGACGTGAAGCAGAAACCAGATAACAACCCCTTAATGTCCTTGAAAGGGACCTGTATCGAGGTCGTGGTTTGATGGTGTGGGGTGGGACTATGATTGGTGCATGTACACCCCTGCATGTCTTTGGCAGAGGAACTGTAACAGGTCACGTGCATCGGGACGTCATTTTGCCCCAATATGTCCGCCTTTTCAGGGGTACAGTGGGTCCCACCTTCCTCCTGATGGATGGTAACGCACGGCCCCACCGAGCTGCCATCGTGGAGGAGTACCTTGAGACAGAAGATATCAGGCGAATGCAGTGGCCTGCCTGTTCTCCAGACCTAAACCCCATCGGGTACGTCTGGGATGCTCTCGGTCGACGTATCGCTGCACGTCTTCAAACCCCTACGACACTTCAGGAGCTCAGACTGGCACTCGTGCAAGAATGGGAGGCTACACCCCAGCAGCTGCTCGACCACCTGATCCAGAGTATGCCAACCCGTTGTGCGGCTGCGTACGTGTGCATGGTGGTCATATCCCATATTGATGCCGGGTACATGCGCAGGAAACTGGCGTTTTGTAGCACATGTGTTTCGGGACGGTTTTCTCCACTTATCACCAATACCGTGGACTTACAGATCTGTGTCGTGTGTGTTCCGTATGTGCCTATGCTTTTAGGGCCAGTTTTGTGTAGTGCCACGTTGTGTGACACCACATTCTGCAATAATCCTTAATTTCTGAGCATGAGTAATATAATGCTGTTGAAACCGACTAAAAAACAGACATAATAAACAACCTTAACAACAAGGTAAAAATGACACATAAGAATAGCGGCCACCTATTCAAGAGCACAACCAAAGGATAAGAAAACCCAGAGACACAAAACGCAGACACCACAGCAGACCACACGACATTAGAAAAAAGAGACAGATGGTACACCGTGCTATAATAAAATATCACATAGAAGTGGGAACATCTTGAAAAAGCAAGGAATCCCAGTAACATTCAGAACAAACAACACAGTTCAAAAAAGGCTACGACCAGACAAAAGAACCACAGACAAATTCAGCAATGCTGGAATATACAACTCACATGTAACTCCTGTCAGGCCCAATGCATAGGAAACACAAGCAGATATTTCCGAATGAGGCATACAGTCGCACAAGAGCTCTAAAGAGTGACAGCAAACATTCAACTTTCGCAGAACACCTACAGAACGAAAACTATAACCCAACTAATATTGAAAGCGATCTGCACATCCTGAAACAGAGCAACAGTTTATACCGACAACTAACGATAGAAGAAAATTACTACATGCAGAAGGCCATAGCGGAGGGGAGAAACGTAATAAACGAAATCACAACTCCCTGCAACAACACCCTCCTTACCACTCTGACAGAACTGACCCAGGACACAGAACAGAAAGCACATACACGCAAAAGAACCACTCCCCCATCACACACAGAGACATAAATGAGGAGCAGAAGTCGTCAGAACTCCCGCTACAATTTTCATAGCCTTCTCGCAACATTCGATACATTTCTCGTGACACACGCGAACAGCAAGATAGCGTTATGTTTTTGATCATAAACGAAGTGCGGAAGTTTTTTTTTCTGTGTATTAAATTACATGCAAGATGCCGAACGAACGTGAGTACACGGCGGACTAAGCAACAGCCTAGTACACACCAAAACCGGATCCACAACACTACAGCAATCCCAATTGCATAACGCTGACATACATAAGTTCACGTTTCAGTATATGTTTACTAACAGCTGCTCACACAGTTGCAAATGACATGATGTATGCCGAGAAAAACGTCAACAGGAAAAGCACTGAAAATATGCCGTAAACAGCGACAACAATTCTTAAAAGCATGTGTAACGTTCAGTAATAAGGTAATATGAAGATATCCACATAAAACTGTATTTAAAAAACAAACAATACACACGTAATAACGTGCTACAGTGTTTTACAACTATGCTATTTTCTGCGTGTTTTAGATTTAAGGAACTCGTCGATGAAGGCGATATTTCTCGCTGAAATTAGTTTGGGGAATAAATAAGTATAATAAAAAGTGTTTTGCATCAAGGCGGACTAACGTTTCCCATATTGTTGTAATGTTGTCTGAATTCAGCACCGTGAATCATTGAACTGTAAAACTGATAAATGGGTCCTGAAAAAACTCAGTGTTCCCTTTTTTAGTATTTAATTGTAGCTTAGCTGTTGCGTAGTGGAAAGACAGTGACACTGCTCTTGTCTTGAAAGCGCGTCGCATTTGCTGAGCTACAACTAACTACTGAGATACGCCTGGTGCAATATGCTCTCTTTTTTAAAATGGCAGAGCATACTTGCTTCACAACAAATCTCAATAAGTAAAAATGATAACTCATATTTTGGCATGGGCTATGGATGCGAACAATGACTGGTAGCATAAAATGTAATTAGTTTTCTGGTTACGAAAGTTCTACTTTGAAAAATTCTGTCGTTCTTTGCTTCACAAACATTGACACACACACGCATACACACAAAATTGTAGTTTTTGAGTGGACAAGCGTAGGTGGTCTATATCATCAAATGAAAGTGGCCGTGCGGTTCTAGGCGCTACATTCTGGAACCGAGCGACCGCTACGGTCGCAGGTTCGAATCCTGCCACGGGCATGGATGTGTGTGATGTCCTTAGGTTATTTAGGTTTAATTAGTTCTAAGTTCTGGGCGACTGATGACCTCAGAAGTTAAGTCGCATAGTGCTACGAGCCATTTGAACCATTTTTTTAAAAATCATTTCAAACAAGCAACTCGTAAAAATTACATGAAGTATTCAACAGTAATTCTTTCTCCAACTACAAATCGAAAACTGTGTGTGGCTGTTTATCATTCCCTATACGCAAGTCTTTGGATGTCTGAACGAAGAATGCGTAACTACAAGCTACCGTAATAAAGTATAGAATCTCAAATCAGTTACCTTAGATCCTTTTCCACTACTCATCAAAATAACCATAACAAAGTATTCTTCTCAAGATGCTTCAGACTCTTTCTTCACCTCAAATAATTAATCAGTAAATCAGCATGTTCCACTTCTTCAGAATATAGAAGTGCTATCATACCACTCGGCCTCAGCCGTACTATAAGTCACGACACACCACTGTCGACTTCTGTGACTCCTCACGCCACGATTAACAGTGCGCATCATCTCCCGCGCCTCTTACAAAAGCAGAGATGGTCCAAGCAAGCCCCAGGCGATACAGCATCTCTGATGACGCTGCGGGCTTAATATTTCAAACAGTACAAAGGCTTTAAGCGTTAGTGACATCCAAATACTATATAAATGTCCATGAAATTACCTACAGCTCCCTAGCAGCTGTTAAATAACATCAGAGAATTGTTTTGCGGGCAACATTTTATTTCCTCCCACAGACATATTGCGAAATGATCGGAATAAAAAAAAACAGAGAAAATAGAGTTAATATCGAAGTTTAAAGACAATCATTCTTTCTATATTATGTTTGCAGCTGGAACAGGAACAGGCTTTAAATGACAGATGTATAAACAGGAGCATGTTCAGGGGTCCGTGCTGCTCTACACAGTTTTGCAAGCACTATATACACTCACACCGTCCTGCAGTGTCTTCACTGGAGCCGCAGGTATAGACCAAGATGTTACATCAGCTATACGTCACACTCAATACAGCAACGTAATGATATTATACGTTTGTTTGGAAAGGAAAAGCACAGAGAGAAGAGTCGCTTAAAGCGTTGATTGGTATCCAAAAACAGAATAAACAGAATAAAACGAAATCGAATTCATGCATCGGATATCATGGTTAGTTCTGTCTGCGAAGCAAATACGCTCGATCTTCTGGCTACTTTGCCGAGGATAAAAACGAGGCCGGCCGTTGTGGCCGAGTGGTTCTAGGCGCTACAGTCTGGAACCGCGTGACCGCTACGGTCGCAGGTTCGAATCCTGCCTCGGGCATGGATGTGTGTGATGTCCTTAGGTTAGTTAGGTTTAAGTAGTTCTAAGTTCTAGGGGATTCATGACCTCAGAAGTTGAGTCCCATAGTGCTCAGAGCCATTTGAACCATAAAAACGAGGAACGGTGAATGGTCCAGAAGTCTATATGACCAAATATTCTTTTTTGACAAGGACTTTTATTTCATATCAGGCTGATGTTTTTTGACAGATAAATAAGTTTTTGTACTTGAAATTGGCCTAAGACCGAAATAAGAATCGTGCGACAATAAAAAATTATTACAGTGAAATCAAACGAATGACACAATAAGACAAAAAAGAACTGGGTTGAAAATACGTCTGAGATTTTCCCACGGTAGAGTTTATCACGGTGTACAGTACTTTACTGGTCATCATATACGGACTGCCTTCTCAACAGGAACTTGCAAAGTGTCAGCGAATTTCGTCGAAGCCTCTCTGGCCGGAAAACTAGGCTGACATCCTGTTATGTAGCCTACAACTGCACGTAAAATAAACACATCAAAAACGGTTTTGCATCATCCCGGTTCCCAGAACTCCTGAAGGTAGACATTGACTGTGGATATTGTATCACAGACACAGTCCTTTTGACTGTTCAGAGATGTCACTAACCCGCCCAAAGGTCTAAGCAACCATGCATGAGCGGGCCTATTAGACGGAGGGGCTCCGACAGCTGATCAGTTCCAGTCATTCCACCAGGAAGGAGGTACACGGCTCTTGTTGTCTGTAGCTCAGCCGTGCCTAGACGGTCATTACCGCGGTTCGATCTCGTCCGCATTGTTACTTCGTGCCAGGAAGGGCTCTCAACGAGGGATGTGTCCCGGCGTCTCGAAGTGAACCAAAGTGATGTTGTTCCGTTCATGAAGGAGAGACAGGTACTGTTGATGACATGCTTCGCTCAGACCGCACAAGGGCTGTTACTGCAGTGGATGACGGCTAACTACGGATTATGGCTGGGACGAACACTGACAGCAACGCTACCATGTTGATTAATGATTTTCGTGCAGCCTTAAGACGTCGTGCTACGACTCAAAATGTGCTCAACAGGCTGCATGATGCGCTCCTCCACTCCCGACGTCCATAGCGAGGTCCCTCTTTGCAACCATGACACCATGCAGTGCGCTACAGATGGGCCAAACAACATACCGAATGGACCGCTCAGGACTGACATCACGTTTTCTTCACCGATGAGTGTCGCATATGCCTTCAACCAGTCAATTATCGGAAACATGTTTGGAGGCAACCCGGTCAGGCTGAACGCCTTAGACACACTTTCCAGTGAGTGGAGCAAGGTGGAGGTTCCCTGATGTTTTGGGGTGGCATTATTTGGGGCCGATGTACGCCGCTGGTGGTCATGGAAGGCGCCGTAAAGGCTGTATGATACGTCAATGCCATCCTCGGACCGATAATGCAACCATAATGGCAGCTTAATTGCGAGGCATTCGTCTTCATGGAGGACAATTCGCACCCCCATCGTGCAAGTCTTGTGAATGACTTCCTTCAAGATAACGACATCGCTCGACTAGAGTGGCCAACATGTTCTCCAGACATAAACTCTATCGCACATGCCTGGGATGGATTGAAAAGGGCTGTTTATGGACGACGTGACCCACCAACCACCGTGAAAGATCTACGCCGATTCGCTGTTGAGGAGTGGGTCAATCTGGACCAACAGTACCTTGATGAACTTGTGTATAGTATGCCACGACGAAGACAAGCATACATCAATGGAAGAGGACGTGCTACGGGGTGTCAGAGGTACGGGTGTGTGCAGAAATCTGGACCACCACCTCTGAAGGTCTCACTGTTTGATGGTACAACATGCAGTGTGGTTTTCATGAGCAAGAAAAAGGGTGGAAATAATGTATATGTTGATCTCTATTCCATTTATCTGTACAGGTACTGGAACTCTCGGAACCGACATGATGCTATACTTTTTTTTGATATGTGTATCCCCTCCCCCCCCCCCCCCCTCCCCTCCGTAGACCCTTCTGACCCCTGTTCTGCTTCCATCACACAGTGAAGTTCAAGAGCGTGTAATGCTATTGTAAATATAATACTGCCATTAATATGTATATTTTAAATTTTTTAAAAATTAAGAAAATACTATAACGAGAGTAAGCTTTTGTTAAGTGTAGTTTATCTATTTAAAATAACCTCTTTGACGTAGGTGGAATAATATTTTGTAAATAATTATGTAATATTTCAAATAGAACTGTTATTAATTAGGTCAATTTTGTATGTATATGTTGCCATGCAATTGTAGATGGTTCATACTTAGGGTTTTTGTAAGTAGAAGTGTAAATTGAAAAGGTGTAGGGATCATAGGTAGAACGGAACTCCGTTCTGTGGTGGAATGGAAAAGGTGGTGGGGCGCGCGAGTGAGATTCTGGCGCGCAAGTGGCTGATACAGTCGGTAGCTGCCCTGCAAGTAGTGAACACGCATTACGTTGGTCAAGCACTACAGGCCCCGAATTTACCTGCAAGACTGGGTTTTTAGCCTCCGACGTGTTCTACATGATTGGCGCAGTACGGCAATAAATTAATAGCTCAGAAATTTGCAATTTTACCATCGCCACCAGGAAGAAGGCAGAGCTATGTACATCAAGAGCCGTACCTGCACAATGTTACTATGTAGCACCGCCTCACGCCACCTTCGACATCAGTAACAGGCAAAGTACTTTATTTAGAAGTGTATCACAGTGTGAACCACCCATCTTCAATCAGTTGAATATAAGTGTTAAATGTACCTTTGTGTTTAACCGTAATTTACCTATTTCATTTACCTCAGTAGGGTCCTTACCTAAACGAATTTATTCCGAGTGTCCTGATGTTTATTGAAGCTTGAATAATAGTAAATTACTGGCAAGAGTACTGTCTTGGTAGTAAATTCTGAAAATCGTTATTAAATACTATAGTTTGCACGTATCAGTTTAAGGGCCACCGCTTTGCGTGACCATGAGGATAAGTTTTCAATAGTGTTCCTGAAAGTAAAGTAACATAATTGTTTAACTGCAACAATCTTAACAGTAATTGTTCGTGTTGCTTCTCCAGGACAAAGAAAGCCAGACAAATATTGGTGTTAGTAAAACGTTAACAAATAACAGTCCTAAGGAAATGAAATTTAGTAATGTTAGATAATAGTTTTGGTCATATGAGTGATAGCTATAAGTTTAATATTTTTTTGTATCCTTGTTGAAACATACGAGTGTCTTCTTTAAATAATTACTGATGTATAGTGATAAATTCCATAAGTAACGGGAGGTGGGATTAATAATATTTATTGCCAAGTAACCGTAGTAAATGGAAGTACACTCCTGGAAATTGAAATAAGAACACCGTGAATTCATTGTCCCAGGAAGGGGAAACTTTATTGACACATTCCTGGGGTCAGATACATCACATGATCACACTGACAGAACCACAGGCACATAGACACAGGCAACAGAGCATGCACAATGTCGGCACTAGTACAGTGTATATCCACCTTTCGCAGCAATGCAGGCTG